>NW_017306752.1:180853-230853 GCF_000935625.1 Nanorana parkeri | reverse complement strand
TGTCACCTGTATAGATTAATTCAAATTTGTATCTGAAGATTAGATTTAATTTTGTAGTCTATTCATAACATCTGCCAGATAAAAGAATACTGTACAACTAGTTAGATGATTCAGGAACCCCTTGTTAGCTGAAATTACAGCCCATATGTCAATCAGTGTCAAACTGGTTATTTTTTTTAAATAAAGGAGAATCAAAAAGGCACTATTGCAGCAGCGATAGTCACCAGTTTGGCAACACCTCTGTGAATGTTACCTCGGATGGCTTTCCTAATTACAATCCCCAATCCATCATTTAAACTAAACACACCCCAGATAATAAAATTATAAAAGTACCCTCAACCTTATTTGCTTCCTACCTTCACAGATGTCACTTGGTTTAGTGTTTTGTGGAGGTTTTAGTGAGCAGTTGCTTGTTTCTCTTCTGCGATGCCCAACAGTATTTAGGTCCCTTTCAGAGGAAAACCCCATTTTAGGCTTAGAAAGAGCCTGGGGATAGCAACTGAGCACCATGTGCCCCCCCCTTCCCTTCCTGTACACATAGAACTTAAAAACGGCAAAGTAGGTGTAAACAGTAAATAAATTAGCAGCCAGCTCTACCCCCTTACGGTGAGGGAAGTGGCCCAGGTAATCTGTCCAAGCAGGGATCTAGCATACAGCTATTAACTCAATGGACACAGTGGACACAGAAGCGAGCAGATTTCTAGCAAATAACAAAGGGAAGCACTGACAGGCAGGGCACAGAGCAGGACAGTCCAGGGGAGTTGGTGTATATGGAGGGAGTATGAGGGTCTTATTTAAGACCACCCTCATAATCCCTAAGGAGGTTCTAATCATTGGCACCAAATCTGAAACATAGGATTCTAATTTCATAAATTAATTAATTAAAAAGAAGTAGTGGTCAATGTATTTTGCATTTGACAAATCTGCATTTTTTAATATACACCATAAAATTAAAACACCATGCTAGTTTTAGGTGACATCTTATCAAGTTAACTACATTTATATGTAGGCACTATTTGAATTGAGGCGTGTTGAAAAGGTTAACAATTTCCATGGGGTGTACTTACTTTATCACATGACAGTGTGCCCATTATATTGTTAAATGTTAGTACTGCAATTTTGTTATTCTCAGAATAGCAGGACCGATTTGATAAACAAGAATCACATAACACCTCTAATACTTTATTTTAATTACGTTTGGAAAAGCACATATATCTGATACCTCAGGATTCTACTTTAAAATGTGTTTCCACTCTTGCAACCAAACTGTGATAACTATTCTTTATATTTGCTACATGTTTCCATTCACATAGCATAATTTAAAAAATATTAAAAAATTGCTGCTTACATTTTAAATCACTTTTTACTTGCTAGCTTCCCCTATGCAGTGTTTAAGAGGGGGGTATGGAGTTAATGTTTAATTAACCCTGTCTGCACTGCTGGCATCTCATAATCAGTTGCCAACTAGATTTCAACACTGTCTGCCTTAACAAAGAATTAAAGATTTCAGGGCATTGTATGGTAATGAGGGAAAACTAACTGTCCCTACTTGTCCCTCTGAAATTGCACAGAATAGCTTGCAGTCCCATGTATAATCCTGCTTCAAGGAAACAACGAGGAAGGTAAATATGTTTTATTTTTAGATATGCTGTGTGAATGAGAAACCATAACAAATATGTACTCGGTATTTCTCAAATCTGACTGCAAATTTAAAAATACATTTAAAGTGTTAAAAGAAAAAAAGGCAACTGCAAAGAAAGAACTTGAAGTGGAGGTTAAACTCAAAGGAAATATTATACAAAGCAATACTAGCCAAACTGATATTTGCTACAAAACCTGCAAGGCACTTGCTGTAGGAAAAGCAGCTGGTGAGCAGAGATGCTTGCCAAACAGAAGTCCCGGGAGGCATTAAATTGTGTCATCATGACCAATGTTGTCGGCAGCAACTACATTTCTCATTGATCACGTGCTATTTAGTATACATTGCACACACTTCCCATAACCCCTTAATGTCCTTTCACACCTAATGCAGCCAAACTTTATAGTTTTGTTACTCACAACATTCCTTCATTATCTGATTCTGAGAGAATATTATTTTTAGAAAACAGGAAATGGTCAGGGCTGTTAATAAAGAACAAATGCATGCCAATATATTAAACATACCATAGTCTTTGAATTCTTATCATAGAAGATTGGAAAATGTATTTTTGCCTCTGTGTTGCCTTTGAAAAATACATCATAAAGCAAATAGCTGTGCCATTTTAAAGTCAGAGGTACACAACAGCAACAGTGTATTGTACATTGGAAGAGATTTTAAAGAGTTTCCAAAGACAGTTGGATGCTGGTGGTCTTTGCTGAAAACGTCCATATTTATATTGAGTTATGGACACACCGTATTTGTAGACACAATCCTATCGCAGATTTGGGAGACTTCACAGTGTTTTCAATGGAGATATACCTTTTAGTTTGTCAGCACCAAATTTAGTTGCTGTTTTTCTGCTTTTTATATTTGAGCTTTTTCTTTTTATTTCACATCCATATTCTTTTCTTTCGGTAAACTTTCATAAAAGGCAGGGGGTGTAGTTAGTGTTTAGTAAAAGTGTGTAAAGACTGTGCTCATGCCCACTAGACTTTTTGGGGGGCTTTTTTTTAGAAAAATAAATGCAGTGCAGATTTTTTTAATAAAAGCTGGCTGATGTGGGTCCTGTTGACAAAGTAGCCTAGTCAAAGTGTTTAAAGACCATGCACTCACTAAAATATTCTGGGGACTTTTTATAGTGAAATAATTACAATGGTATGTTGATTTCTTGATTTTAAAATGGCTGGTGTAGGTGGCAAAGCTAGACTAGGCTTGACAAAGCAGCCTGGTCCAGCCTAGCCCAGCCAAATACTATGCACCTACTCATAATATTTTGGGGGCTTTTACAGTGAAATAAATACACTCTTAAGTTGATCTCTTGGTTCAGAAATGACTGGTTTAAGTCCTGTTGACAAATCGGCCTAGTCAGTGTGTTTAAATACTCTGCATATGGGCACTACACTATTTTGGGGGCTTTTTCTATTAACATGGATGGTGGGGATTCTGTTCAATTAGGGGGCTAGTACAAGGGATTTAATGCTGAGGATGTATACACTACAATATTTATGGGGCTGTTATCTGCAAATATTATTCAATACTGTGCATGTAAGCACTACAATATTTTAAGGTATTTTTCCTGCTAAGTAATAACACTGTAATGTTGATTTCTTCAAAATGGCTTGAAGGGGTCCTGTTCATAATGGTGCCTAGTACAACTGATTCAATAGTGCACACATAAGCAAAACAATATTTTGAAGGCTTTTTTCTGCAACATAATTGCACTTTAATGTTGATCTCTTGATCTTAAAATGGCTGGTGAAGTTCCTGTTTCAAAAGGGACTAGCACAAATGATTCAATACTATTCACATAGGCACTACAATATTTTGGGGCTGCAAATTAATTACAGTCAAATATTAACGTCCACTCTTCAAAGTGATGAGCGGTCCTCTTGGACTATTGGGTGTCCAGTCTGGAACACTGACAGTAGTTTGCACAGTACATGCTAAGTTTAATTTCACAATAAAACCTGCCGGATCTCTCACTACTAAAGCCCTCAAGTCAGTACTATTTCTGGCTTGCTTCTCTTAAAATAATTGACTGTGATTTGGATTTTTTATTAAAACCTGACTTGTCTCTCATTTAGAAATTACTGCCTAGTAAAAGTGCTTAAATAATGTGCATGGGGTCTGCGGACTTATCCACGGTAGTGTTGATTTTTTAAGCTCTAGGCCTATTAAAAGTAAATAAATACTGTGCAAGCAGCAACTACAATATTTTTGTGAAATAAATACACTCTTATGTTGATTTTCTAATCAAATACTGCCAGGTGTCTTTCCTGCTTGAAATGGAGGCTTATTTCAGTGAAATAAATACACTATAATGTATTTTTCTTCATTTAAAAATGGCTAGTGTGGGTCTTGTTGACAAAGTTGCCTAGTCACTAGTTCCAAGACACACATGCTTACTACAATATTTTGGAGGCTTTTTTTCAGTATTAGTGATGTGCCAAGCAGGTCTGAGTTCGGTTCAAATTCGAACTTTAGAACATCCAAAAAGTTTGGATTCGAACTCAATGCAAGTTTATGGGGTAGAACTTTCAAAGACAATTGTCCCCTTTAAGAGGGGACTTATATGCAAGCTATTGGCCATAAAAAAACGTATGGGGATCTGGGTATTTCCAAGGGGGACAGAAATCAATAAAAACAACAACAACTTTTTTAAAGGAGCAGTGATTTTTACATTACTTGAAGGGTAAGAATAAAAAAAAAATTCCTATAAATATCATGCCTGGGGGGTCCCCTTAAACTGGCTGTGAAGTGGTGGATTTGTACGATGTATAGAACCCGCTGCAGCAAAAAGTGACATTTAAAAAGAAAAAAATACATTTCAATTGCCGGTAATTGGTTTTCCTTTTAATCTTTAAAACAACTGCATGGGGAGGCAGCCTGTATGAAGAGGCCACATTATAGGACACTTGGAACAAGGTTAGAGATTTTTTGGATACATTCTGGTGCCTCTTTTTGAGACGTTGGATGAAAGTAACAACAGGTGCTTTAAAATTGGGCCCTTGGTGTAGGCAGTGCCTGCACACCATAACCCTTCAGTTATTCCTGTTTAGTGCAGGGTTGGACCCTGCTGTAAAAAATTCAAATTATATATACCTGTCACACAGGTTTTGAAAAATTGGGCCTTGGGTGTTGGCAGTGCCTTCACACCATAAGCCTTCAGAGTGACTCTTGGCGAGTGCAGGGTTGGACCCTGCTGCAAAAAATTCAAATAATATGCACCTTTCACATGCGGGTGCAGAAAAATTGGGCCTTGGGTGTTGGCGGTGTACAACATAGAGAACATTACTTGAAGATGGAATAATTGCCCACAAAGTTAGGCAGTCTTCCAGAGATCCCTGACAAATTTATTTGGTGACATCTGCATCAGGGGATTGATGGCTCCTGCTGATCCAGGACTGATTCATTTTTATAAATGTTAGCCGGTCAACGGAGTCTGTGGACAGACACACTCTTTTATCTAGAAAAAATGGTACATGCATGAACCTATAACCGGCCTTGATAGCAGGGTGCACATTGGGAAGGCTTACAACAATACAAAACACAAAAATTCCCCAGCCTCAGCCTGCCAGCCAGCCTGCAACCAAACAAGTAGCCCTGTCAACAGTATGCATTAAAATCAGAGGTTTTAGTTGCACAAACTTTTGGCCAAAAATATGTACCTCTGATTTTAACGAATACTGTTGACAGGGCTACTTGTTTGGTTGCAGGCTGGCTGGCAGGCTGCGGCTGGGGAATTTTTGTGTTTTGTACACTCTTTTATCTGTCACAAAACCTCCAGCAGCACTGAATGTCTTTTCGGAAGGCACGCTGGATGCAGGGCAGCCCAGTAGCTCCATGGCATATTGGCTCAGTTCTGGCCAGTGATCCATTCTCAAGACCCAGTAAGCCAGTGGATCGTCTGCGGGAAAGCTCTCCAGGTCTGCTCTTGCCCCTATGTAATCCTGCACCATATGAAGCAGATACTGCCGATGGGTGCCTAAAGTTAACATCCTGGGGCGCTGTGGACTGAAAACATTTCTAAAGGCATCAGTCAGGCGGCCCCCTTCTCCACCGTTCTTCCTTTGGCCAACTGAAGCCTCAGAAGCACCTTTTTCATGAGTTGGTAACCTACCAGTGTCTGGAAAGGTGTTACACAAGTTTCTCTTCAAAGCGTCCTCAAGTTGTTTCATCCTGTGCTCTCTCTGTGAGGGCAAGATGAGCTCTACAACTTTACGCTTGTAACATGGATCAAGAATGGTTGCAAACCAGTAATGATCCCTCTCCTTTATACCATGAATCCTGGGGTCGTTTCTCAGGCTTTGCAGGATAAGGGAGCCCATGCACTGTAAGTTTGAGGATGCATGAGATTCTGAGTCTTCAAGATGACGCTATCGTGCACTACATTCCTTGGGTTTCTGGGGACAGAAAACCCTCCCTTGAAGCCTGTGTTATGTCATCCTCTGCTTCAATGCCCCCACGGCTGTCATAATCCTCCTCTGCCTCCTCCTCCTCTTGTGTGATCTGCCGACCTGCAGGAATGTTTTTTGCGTAAAGGGGGTCTTGAGAGGTAAGGAAGTCCTCCTCTTGCTGTTCTGCCTCAACTGCCCTATCCATAATTCCATGCAGAGTATGCTCCAGCAGTAACACAAGGGGGATAATGTCACTGATGCATGCATTGTCACGGCTCACCATTGTTGTCACCTCCTCAAATGGTGACAGTACAGTGCATGCATCCTTTATCAGCAGCCACTGACGTGGAGAAAAAAGCCAAGGTCCCCTGAGCCTGTCCTTGTGCCACTCACACATGTACTCGTTGATGGCCCTACGCTGCTTGTGCAGCCGCTGCAGCATTTCCAAAGGGGAGTTCCACCTACTGGGCATGTCACAAATCAGACGCATTGTAGGTAGGTGGAATTCAAGTTGAATTTCTGCCAGACAAACACTGACTGGGAATGAGCGCCTGAAATGGCTGCACACTTTTCTGGTCCGCCTCAGAACATTTTGCAGCCCTGTTTACCTGGTTAGGAAACGCTGTACCACCAAATTGAGGATGTGTACCAAGCATGGTACATGTGTCAACTTTCCAAGGCGTATGGCGGAGAGAAGGTTGCTGCCATTGTCGCATACAACCATTCCTGGCTCAAACTGGCGTGGTATTAACCACCTCTGGGCCTTCTTTTGCTGAGCTGACAGAATCTCTGCCCCAGTGTGGCTCCTGTCCCCTAGAGAAACCAGCTGAAGCACTGCATGGCATCTTTTTGCCTGACCCGTTGCATAGCCCCTTGAACACTTGCGGTGAACTGCTGGTTCACTGGACAATTCTGCAGAAGAGGCCATCGTGGAGGACACAGAAGAGGGGGTGGAGCAGACAGATCTCACATCATCAAGCCCCTCCCTGGATCCCTCCCAGCTGCAAGCAGAGTTACCAAGTGTGCCATGAAGGAAATATAACGTCCCTGACCATGCTGGCTAGACCACGTGTCAGCGGTAATGTGGACCTTGCTGCTGACTGCCTTGTCCAAACAGGCCAAAACATTGCCTTCCACGTGATGGTGCAGAGCTGGAATGGCCTCACATGAAAAGAAATTACATTTGGGAACCTGCCACTGTGGTACAGCACATTCTGCAAACTCACGGAAGGGGGCAGAGTCCACCAGATGGAAAGGCAGCAGTTGTAAAGCAAGCAATTTGGCCAAGCTGACACTATTTTTTTTTAGCTGCAGCAGCTGGGGCAGCGAAATTTGATTGCTAAAATCTACAGCTGGTGGGCTGCTGGTAGATTTGGCAGAATGTCCTGTGGCACCCATTGCTATACCATCATGTTGACATGTTGACATGTCATTACTTATAGTGGGGGTGGAGATGACAGATGAGGAGCGAGGAGAAGTGTGGCCCTTTCTCTGGTGCTGTTGCCAACGGGCTGCATGGCAGGTGGTCAGATGTCTCTTCAAGCACGTGGTACCCAAGTGGTTGATTTTTTTGCCACGCTTGATCCGCTTGAGACACAGGTTGCAAATAGTAATGCTGCGGTCTGCTGCACATGTGCTGAAAAACTCCCACACAGCTGAGTACCTGGAAGTGTGCTGCGAGACAACAGTCCTCGTCACTGGAGCCAACCTGGCAGTATGCTTTGGCTGGGGGAACATGAGTGTCAGTTTTTTTTTTCTCTCACTTGGCGTCTGCTAAAACGTATAATACCTGCATGTGTTCCCCTCTAAGTTCGGTTTATGATAATGAATTCATTAAGCTTATGGTACATACTGTATCTTAGGGCACAAAGCTTAGGACAATAGGCTTTGGCTTGATGAATCTGAACTTTCAGGCTGATTCACTCAGTTCTATCAATTAGCAAGAACGTATGACCAGAGAACATGCTACATTGCATGTAGGAACACATATAGTGACATATAGGGGGTTATTCACTAAAGAGCCAAAGGATCCAGCTTAAGCTTCGGCTGATCTTTTGGCTCTCTTCGACCGCCGGAGCCCTTTGGTTCAGTGGAACTGCCATTCGCCCCGAAAATGACAGCTGGGTGGAGCCAGCCGTGATCTCACGGCTCGCTCCGTCCGGTTGTAATGACAGATCAGCGTTCCCAAATGACCTAGGGATGCTGATCTCTCATTAAACAATAACAACTGGGCGGAGCCAGCCGTGACATCAAGGCCACCTCCGTCCAGTTGTTATTCATTGGCCGGGACCTGCTAGAAGACTTTGGCAGGCACCGGCCAAAAGGAAACAGTTGGGCGGGGCTAGCGGTCACTGCTAGCTCCGCCCAATAGTTTTTTTTCTTTTAAAATATTTTTTTATTCTATTTTCATTTTTAAAATAATTTTTTAACCTTTTTTTGTCACTCTTTTCAGTTATTTTCTACTATGCTTGGTACCTCGGAGGTACCGAGCAGAATAGCCAAGCTGAATGCTGCTCGCAGCATTTGGCTATTCACTCACTGCTGCTCGGCCCCTATGAGAATGAGGGCGAATGGCAGCGAGTGAACTGCCGGAGCTTTGGTTCAGCTGATCCAGATATTTGATTTACCTTACTAATACATCCTTTCGACCAGCGTTCACTGAAGGATTTCAGAGCGCTGGCTGAAAGGATCTGAATGCCGGCACAGAGGAGCAGCTCTGCGGTCTGCATCTGACAGATGTAGACCGTGTAGGTGCTGCTGCAAATCAAGTCACTGCGTACCTAACTTGCCAGCTAGCCGCGTGCCACAAAGTACCGGCTCGCAGGCCGTAATTGGCCCACAGGCCGGTACTTTGAGACCACTGCTCTACAGCAAAAGACACAATTACCTAATGTGGCCCACCATGAAGACTGGTGTTAAAAAAAACACATAATTGTATATAGCAACGTCCTCTTTGTACCAATGTCACTTAGTAGACATTTCTTGAATGCATAGGTCATAAAATGGTCACAAACACAGGATCAATGTTTTTCTTTCTGCACAACTTATTTCTAAAATCATTGACAAAACACTTGTCTATTTATAAATCAGTGATTGTGTCTTTCAGAAAACATTCTCAGGTGCAGAATCAATTAGTTATTTTAAAATTCATTGACATGGAACACTGTCCTGCAGAAAATGTTTGCAGAGTGTCATATTTTCTGCTTTTAAAGTATGCTTTCTAAAATGTATTTATACCAGTTTGTGTTTTTTGTATAATTTAGCATTGTATGGTGAAATGTTACAACATCCGTTAGGTTTTTGTGCTATCTGGGGCTACATTGGAATAACTTCCCCTTAATTACTTTTTTGGTGACAACTCAAATTTGGGATATGGTTTCACTTTCATTCTTGGTGATGATCTTCTCCAGGCCATATAGAGCAAACCCCCCAAACAGGTACAGAGACAGCAATACAACATGGCAGGTGTTATAAGCACCCTACATTCTATCCCAAACTTAAAAAAACAAAAAACTTTTGCCTTTAGTTATACTTTAACTAACCTGTGAGATTTCCACATCATGTACATTTTACAGTTGCTTCAAAAGGTCCAGCAAAGCCACTCCTCTGATGCGGAATATGCAACAATCTCCCTCCACCCCAGTTGTAAGGAACTAGCTGTGGCAAGAAAAGAAAAATAAATATTTACATGGATGTGACTAGGCTGTTTAGTATTTATTCACTTGCCGTCAGGGGCAATTTCTTAATTTTGCACTCTGAATTTTGGGCTAGAAAACAACTTAAAACCCACAAACAATTATACATTTAGATTAAAATGTAGAATTAAAAATGTTTATGTCGCACAATATTTACGCAGATGTTAATGAAAGAAATAAGTGTAGGATAAAATACACTCAAATGCATTTTAAAGCACAAAAACAGAATATATTACCCTTTTTTAAGTGAAATATAAAAGGTGGGGATGTGTCAGGTAAATAGATACCAAACATCTCAAGCTCATAGGCAATTTTAAAGCTTTAACCGCTCATCAATTTAGTGTTAACAGTGATTGATGGCCCTAGAAGTATTGCTCTGAACTGATGTTTGTGGTGATAACATATGTGATGCAATAATCATTTTCACACATAAACCCACCTGACATGTTTTCATTTTTTTTTTAATAGGAGACATTAATTGTTTAGACTTTTTTAACACTTAACTTTATTGCTATCACAAAGAGGGCTAACAAGGAAAGAGGATGTGACAGGTCCTCTTTATGGAGACATTAGGGGTAGACCCCTAATGTCACCTATAGACCACAAAAAAGCTGATTGTGCTTCACTAGCTTCTTCTCCAGCTATAGCATCCAGAGAAATGACACACTGAAACTGGAAGTGATGCAATACACATCACTTCCACTTTCAGTGATTGGAGGGGAGATTAATCACTGGATGTGTGCTGATCCCTGTCCAATCAAAGTACACAGACCTGGCAAGCTGGTCCTGGGCCTGCATGAGGGACAGCAGAGCCTGGCTAGCTGGCAGTGGTGAGGGCACACACTCCCCAACACCATAACATGATCCCTTATATATGACAGCCAGGCGCTGGCTGTAAAAAATGATACCAAGATCACATACTAGTAACCTACTACCTTTTGTAATAAGGCAGTGTAAAGAAGAAATTTAAGATTCATAGTGCAGCAATTAAGCAACCAATCATGTCTGATTAATGACATTCTGAATTGTTGCTTTGGGTTACTGCACTCTTCACACGTTTTACCTTATTGAATAAGCCTGAGTTACATTATTATCATGAATGATAACTAAGAAGCTATCAGATTTATTTGAATTCTGGTGTAAAAGGCTTACAATATGCTCCAAAGTGTAAAATATTTTACAATACATTTTTTAAAGCTACTTTTTGTCATCATGTACATAGAAAGAATGGTAAACTTTGAGGATTTTAAAATTGTCAGCCCCTTCCAGTAATCTGTAGCAAATCCATCCTTGTCTATTTTTGTCCTGTGTAAAGCCCTTCCATGTGCACCTTGTTTTAAAGGTAGTTATGACTTGATGAGTGTGTTTCCCAGTCGTCGTTTCACTTGTAGAAAATCCATGGCACACTTCATGTTATAATAAAATGTGAGGATATTACTAGAAAAGACAGTCCCAGGACACTAGGCTTATTGAAAAAGACCCAGTCATTGAGTTAGTATGATTCTCAGTCTTTTAAAATCATTTGATGTTGAACTGAAGAACAAAAAGCCTCTGGATAGCTACAGGGCAGATTATTAGAAAGCATTAACTGAAACATTAGTTTAGCCACTTCTGTCATGTTTAATGTCTCTGTAGATATAGAGACATTAAACAAGAGCTCAGGCCTTATGTTATCTAATAACTACAAAGAGTTAGTCCAGTCATGGGTATAAATGTGTGGATTAGCAGTGTTTAAATCATGACCAATATATGTTGCTGTTAGTCTTTTTCTTTTTAGTTTATACAGTAATGTATGTATAAAATGCTCTTCAACACTAAAAAACAGTATATTTTATATCTCATGCAATCATCATTGATCTGCATAGTATCAAAAGAATAAAAATCAAAAAAAGTAACACATTTTCTTATAACCAGCATATATTTCTACATCCTTATGTGTTTTTGATGCATGACATCATTAATGTTGGATAGTTGAAATTAGGATGCACCGATACCAAGTACCGTAGTTGGTACAAGTACAGATACTTTTTGAGCCCCAAGACTAGACTAGAGAAAAATTCAAAAGTTAGGAGGCAGTTGTCATTTGTAAGGAGCACACCGAGCTCCTGGGTTTTGTACATCTGTTTTAATGTATGATTTTGTTTTTATAAATATAAATAAAGGGATGCACCGATACCATTTTTGCAAGTACAGCTACCGATACATTTTTGTTTGTCATGTGACAATGTTTCTAAAACAATAGTGACTAAGGATTTCAGGACAGGGGTGGAGCGCCAGAGACAGGTGTCAGCTGCAACCACTGCAACCCTCGTAGTTCTCATGAAAATGCCAACTATCGGCGATGGTATCTGAAAAGTATCAGTACATCCCTAGTTGAAATGTATGGATAGTGCATTTTTATTATATATATTTGAGCTCTTATCATTTAACACACTACATTTTTAAAGGAGAACTATTGTTGAGAGTGAAATGCACTAATCCCCATAGTTAGAGTCGAAGTATGACAGCTGCAATGTCACGCATCAGCTCTAACTATGGGGATAAGTGCACTTTACTCTCCCCATACTTCTCCTTTAAAAATGTAAATATATTCAAGACTACAAACTGCTGATCCCTCAGTTCATGATCTTCTCCCTGCCGACTGGTGGCTGTCAGTCACTGCTCCCTGCAGGGATTCCCCTTTCCCTAGTCTGTTCTTCCAGCACTGACTGGAAGGGGGTGGACACAGCTGGCTCATCCTCAGAGCCTTCCTGGCTGCAGCACAGTTCTGCACTGTCAGCATGTAGTGGTCAAAAACCCGCTATATGCAGAGTTTTTGGTCACAGGACGACATTAGTAAATGTCCTCCTGTGACCCAAAAGACAACTAATGCCAAAAAAGGTTTGGCCATAGTTCTTCTAAAAGTACATTTGGCCCCTTAGGAAAAACAATGGAACAAGCAAACTTAGGGGTCTATTCACGAAGCTGCCGAAGGATCTGGCCGTAGCTCAGCGGCATTCGGCTATTCACTCACTGCTGTTCGGCATCTTTAAGAATAGTCTGAACAGCAGTGAGAAGCCTGCAGCAGGTTTGGCTCAGCTCGAAGCAAGCCGATGTACGGCTGAAATCAGCCGTACCAGCCTGAAGTGAATAGCCGAACAGTGTTCTGCTCACTTCACTTCAGATCGGTCATTCACTCGGCTGCCCTCGGCAGCTTAGTGAATAGACCCCTTAGTAAAACTAAAGGATACAATAAAATATACATCCTTATATCACATATAACATGTTAAAATTTGTTAATGTGCACAGGGTTTACTATTTAAAGTAAAGCAAGGGAATTAGTTGGGCATTCTATGCAAGATTTCAATGGCTCGCATATACGCTTAAAATGGACCAGAGTTTTCTGGGATAAAATACATGACGACTAATTAATGATTCTTGCAAAAGGTTTATCAATGTTTGCAAATGTATGCTTTTATTATCCTTTGATACATTATATTCCCCTTTAAAAAGGCCCTAAAGGTACAAGGTATAAGATCATGGTTTGTAAAAACAACTTATGTAGCTTTTTGGGCCAGGAGCTTTAATATATTTCAGTTCCTTAATTGATTGAAATATTTACTGTGAGGTGATTAGTTTGTTCACGTATACCAGATCTGCAAAACTAAGACTAAGTACTGATCATCTGTTAAGAAAATGTTGCATTTCTGCATCAGTAATGTCTACTAAATAGAAGTCAGAGTCTTATGCAGATTGTAAATAGATTCACCCTTATCATCAGTCATTTTCAAGAGCATTTTAGAAGCTGGACAAACATATGAAACAGTGTATTGCTTCTAAAATGTATCAATATTTAGAATAATACATCACTTTTCAACTTTATTAAGCTTGAGTTTAACAGTATTTGATATTCTGTATCTGGTCTTTAAGAGAGTCAGAACATGACAAGACATTCACACATTAGAGATTCTGTAGTTGTGGTGTTAGAATGTTACCACTGTGCTGCTTACTGTTCTCATTTCTGGATGCTCTGACATGTGGAAGCAACACACTGGGGGGAATTTATCAAAACAGGAGCAGTCAAAATCTGCAGCAAATTTGCATTGCAACCAATTGCAACCAATGAGTGTCTCATTTTCAAATCTCAGCAGAGCAAACTGAAGAGAGACGCTGATTGGTTGCCATATGCAACTGCTCCAGATTCTCTCTGCTCCAGTTTTGATAAATCCCCCCCACTGACTCTATCAAGATGACCACCTCCACACAGATACACAGTGCAGAACGAGGCAAGGTAAGTCTGTAAAGGAGGAAAGGTAAGCTGCAAGGAGACCACAGACAACAATGTTGACAATTTGTTTTGGGGTTTTTTTTACCTCACTTTTTGGGCACAACTTCCACATTTTAGGTCTTCTTCAAGACTGTTGTCATTTCTTCAAATAATAAATAAAGTGAAGTGTTCAGCACAGATAATACTCAAATAAAATGAATGATGTCATTGCATACCTCTGATATGTAAAGTATAAAAATGGTAATGCTTTAAGTACATCCATCCTTAGAGCAAATTGAGAAAAATAGCTTATGTTGAATTTAGTTGGTGCAACCAAGTTGCTGAAATACTTTGAGAAGAGACTCCCTGAATAATTAAAAAAGAGCTAATGTAAAACCAATCTAGGCAAGAACAGGTTTTAAAAGGGATTGAACAAACAACAAATGCCTAGTCATTCTTAGGCAAGTGTCTCTAAGTATCCATAAAGTAAACCTAAGGAGGACATTTGTATCTATCTTTACACAATAAGGTCACAAGAAATAGGCATAACAGTGTGAAAGCAGAAAGTAATTAACTAGAATAAAATTCCCATCTCTTCCCATAATTTTTCTAATTGGATTAAAAGGATAACATAAATTTAAAAATATACTGGTTAGATGTAGACATCAGCAATCAGTCAGCGGAAATAATCCACCAAACCTGAACACTTGATGCTATTTAAGCTACTGTGTAAGGTTTTAATTCTCTGTGGATTTGATCCAGCCTTAATCATTTGAACGGAGTAGTTTTCTAAATACTAGGTTAAACATGCTCTTAGATTTTCAACTGACTCTGGGAGAGTTTCAATGCACAAATTCTTAAGAAACCCTAAGCTGTCAAAGGGCTCCATCTGAGTCTTAGGGACAGCATTATTTGGTTTAATTTTCTATACAGTTATGACAAACATGTTGCATGCAAGAGCAACATTATGTTTTATGATTTTAAGATTGTTCATGGCAATAATCTATGCAGCAATTACTTTTACAGAATCTCTTATATCATATGAATTGTTTTGCTCAGTCTAGTAAAAAAAAGAATTAAGGTCCACCTCTAGGAGTCTGCATGTCATTTACACCATTATGTTTACTCAATATGCTTTCCAAGGTTCCGCCTTGTCCCATTGCTGTCCTGCTGTTGCCACCTCTTGAGCTGCCATTTTGTCCAACAGTGTAAGCATATCTTGACCTGCTAGGTATCTTTGACGAGAAAACTGAGGTGGACCTGGTAGATGTTGATTTGTTAAGCAATAGAATGAGCTCCAAACTGAGGGATTTTTAATACAAGGACCAAAAAGGGTAAATTCATTATACTGGACACAATAAGAGTGTTATTACCAGATTGTCATCAAAGGGAAACAAAGACAAAAACAATGGCCGTATAACACATTGCAGACACTCTTCGCCATTTCTGTAACACCTGGGTCACTTCACCTTACAACCTTGCATGTGTAATGCCCTCTGCCTGCCCTCCTTGCATGTACGCTAATCCCTCATACATGTCTGTGCTCTCAATCATAAAAGTTCAATTATTTCATGACCCAATTTGGGCACTGACCCATATTTTAATAAACACTGCCATAGTATATGCTGCAATCCAGTCCAGTACCACAAATGTGCTAGATATGATAAATGTTATCATAAACATACTTAAAAGAAAACTATGGGGTAAGTGTTTTGTTCCCCATAGTTCTCTTAATTGGAGGATCGGAACGGGGAGGGGGTGAATCCCTGCATGAAGCCGTGACTGACAGTCACTGCTCTCTGCAGAGAGATGATCAAGAAGTGAGCAGGGATGGTATGTGTTCGCTCACTTCCCGATCTATTGAGCTGACGTGTGTTAATTGTCACACATCCGCTCGAACTATGAGGCTGAGTGATTTTCACTCTCCTCATAGTTCTCCTTTAAGAAAACACATATAAATATTCTACCTATGATTAAATTTTTCATCAATGCTTCCATAATGATTTAAATAATGCTACCCTGCAAATCTCTTCTATCACCAAACTTTCATGCATGGTAGTAGACACAGGCAAATATGGATCAACCATTTAAAATGGACCTAGAATGAGATATATATTTTTTCCTGTTAGGTGTATGCATGCTAAGTAATGTGTAAGTGTAAGCCCTTGAGGTGTTTATTACATTTCGCAACAATCACATTGCTCCTCCAAAACTGTTTTTATCTGCTTTTCTCTTCAGAAGGACTGAACCATTTTTTTCAGGTATGCATCATGGTCAACAGTTACTTCAGATCAACTTCCTGCTGTAACCTCTCACCTTGTTATTTGCAACAATTTATGATGATGCTGTCTGATTGAGTGACATTCGGGGGGGGGGAAGGGGGGTTGCAATTATCTGTCAGCAAGAGGCTGATTACATCATCCCAGGGTGGGCAAAGTCACTTGACTGGGGCTTAAAGATAGTTTTTTTTAATAATAAATGTGAAGGTTGTTAAACATTACACTGTTGCTGTCTATGACGACATTTAGAAATGTATTCATGCATTCCTTGTCATGTCTATTGCTAATTTCTGTATTGGTAGCGTAGTCTCAATTGACTGAGCCTAAATAAAAGAACATGGCATCATAGCCATTCAATGATAATGTAATCCCAATGCTCTATGTAACAGTGCAGTGTGTAGAGAATACAGTTCTAAGGGTTGTATTCACTATTACAAAAGTGCTTCCCCTTTGTGTACATGCTAATACACACAGACAACTACCCAGGTATTTGCAAAAATATTTTATAAACTTTATATAAAACTGTGCTCCAGTTAATACATATTTAAACACGTTTTAGTGCTCTAATTATATGATATGTTTTTGCCAAATCTTTTCTTTTATATATCCACTATTGTTATTTGTCTGCAGCAGCTGAAGTTCCCCACAGGTTTAGACATCTAATTGGATGTCCTTCACAATAAGCTGTGCTCTGCAACAAACATGTACCTGAAAACCTACATCTGTAAATTGGATACAGCTAAATGCGTATTAGGTTAAAAAAAATACACAATAATAACTACAGTCTATATGTGTGCATATTCTTCTACAAAATCCCAACAATTGAAATCAGACTGCCAGGCAGTTTCCTTCTAAAAATTGAAAATATTTCTATTAAAAATTTCCAGTTCTCTGGTCTGAAACACGTTTTTTTTGTTGTTTTTTTTTTAGCATACAAGTTGTTTTTTTATTGAAATCATGAAAGCATCGATACAATTAAGACATTGTCATTGATGTTATGAATGACAAACATTTGTTACACGTTATATGTTTCAACAATTGATACAATTCCAAGAAATTATTTAGACGTTCTTTTCATTACATTACAACATTGTAACATTTTAAAGCATAAGAAAAACAGTACGTTTAACTTTAAAAGTATCATCTATGTCTATAGGGATACCAGGTCAGGTATATAGATTGGGATAAACGTGAGATAAACGTGGGATCAGAACCACTTAGTCCGATATATGTATGTTATCTGTTCATTCATTCACTGGGGTGGGGTATTTGCTTCCGGAGTTATTTGGTGTGAAAGGTTTAGGCAATTCATAGCCAGGATCCGCTACTGACTTCTCAGTCTAATGTAACAGTAATCGAGGGTGCAGGTGGTCTACCAAGTAAGTAGAGGTCGATGGGCGCGTCTGTATAGGCTGTGTCCCTGGCTTATATGGTGGTGATCGGAGAAACCATATCGGTAGTTTTACGTTGAAGTAATAACACCTTAGCCCTAGGTTTCTCTTTAAGGTAGTTCTCGGCCAGTGGTTGCAAGTACAAAGGAATGTAAGTCCTCTTTATGATTTATAGACATATCTTTGTGTATAAAATTGTCCCAATCCGAGATGTTGTGTGTATGTTCAGTGGCTTGAGAAGAATTGGTTAGTAGATCCATGGAAAAGAATCTGAATAGAATAAGTTTCAAATCAGCCAATTGTGGTGATTCTTTAGATAACCAGAATTGAAGTATACATTTTTTTGCTCCTAGCAGGCATAGATGTTCCCAGCGTTGCAAGGAAGGATTACTTGTAGACGATGCAGTGACATCATCGTGAAACAAACATAGTCGGGGATGAGGGGTTCTAGTAATGTCGGTGATAGCGTGCATGTAAGATATAATGCATTTCCAAAAGGTTGTAATCTGTGGACAGGTCCAAAAAAGGTGGTTTAGATCAGGCAAGTTTGCTTTGCATTTAGGGCAGCAAGTTATCCTGTCAGTGTTCCCAGGTTTGGGCATAAAATTGAAAGCGCAGTATGCTCTATGAATTAATTTAAATTGTAGTTCCCTCCACACCTCACAAGTAATGATTCTGCGTATCCTGCGCCAACTTTTATGGAGTATGGCTTGAGTCTCCTCTGTGGGGAGTTCTAGAAAACGTGCCCATTGCCATACATAAGTGGGTGGTGTCTTAATGTCCTCAGTGACATGGTTTCTAAGGATGTTGTAGATGTTAGACAATGATCATTTTGGGGGTGACGGGCTAGTAAGTCTAGTAAAGGTAATATTTGGTGTTTGCATAATGGAGGGAGGTAGGTGCCGTTTGATAAAGTGTCTAATTTGATAATAGTGTAGCAAATGGGAGGATTGAATTGCGTGTTCTCTCTGCAGAGTGGGAAATAAAAGACATTCGCCCTGTGGTGATAAAAAATGTTGCAGGAGTGATAGTCCTCCTTTCTCCCACACCTGGAATGGTTTGGATGTTGCTCCTTGAGGAAAACCTGGTGTTGATGTCACTGGCATGAGAGGGGATACATGTCCCGGGATGCCCAGGATTTTACGAATTTCCCTCCATGTAATAATCGTGTCTCTAAAGAGGATGTTTCGTTTAATGTGTTTGGGGATGTCGGGGAGCGTTGAGTGTATAACCCCCGATAAAGACCATGGATAAATAGCTGATTGTTCCAATTTGAAATTGGAGTAAAATGAAGAATGGAATATCCAATCCCGTATGTGTCTGAAAAGACAAGCTAGGTTGTACCAACGTATGTTTGGCAAGTTGATCCCCAACTGCGTTGTATGTCTGTAAAGCTTATGGATGGCTACCCTGTGTTTATTACCTTTCCAGAGAAAGTTGAGGAAGGTGTTCGTGATGTTTTTGATGTCTTTCTGTTGGAATAGCATTGGTAAAATTTGCAGGGGATATAAAAGTCGAGGGAAGCTGATCATCCTAATAAGATGTCCCCTTCCCAAAAGTGACAATGGGAGGTCTTTCCACTTCGTCAGGTCTTGTGCAATTGATTTCATAACAGGAGTGATGTTTAAGGAATATAGGTTTGTGGCTAATGGTGGAATGTGAATCCCCAAGTAAGTAATGTGTTTGGTTTGTAGATGTAAACCATATGATTTGATCCATTGTGCATCTGTCTTGGGGCTAGGGTCATTAATAAACATTACTTCGCTTTTTTCCATGTTAACTTTTAGTCCCGAAAAACTCCCAAATGTTCGAATGTGGTCAAAAACTTTCGGGATTTGAAGTCTGGGGTTAGAGAGGAGGAGAATTATGTCGTCCGCAAACATCGCAATTTTGAATTCTTCAGTGCCTATACGTATGCCTGAGAATATGTTATTTGACGTTAGGGATTTAGATAGTGGTTCTAGCGCAATATTAAAAAGTAGCGGTGAGAGGGGACATCCTTGGCGAGTACCTTTTTGTAAGGTGAATGGGGGATACAGTAAGGTAGAGGTGTATATTTGAGCAGATGGAGCCAAATACATAATTGAAACAAAATCGAGAAATGCTCCTGAGAAGCCCATCTTAGACATCACTTTGAGGAGCCAGAGCCAATTCACATTATCGAAAGCCTTTTCCGCATCCAAGGATAAAAGAGCCATTGGGTGCGGGAAAGGTTTCGACAGTCTAGCATGTTCCATGGCCAGGATAATTTTCCTGACATTCATGCCTGCTGAGCGGCCGTGCACAAAGCCCGATTGATTAGGTCCAATAAGGTGAGGCAGAATCTTGGCTAGCCTATCGGCCATTATTTTAGAAAGAAATTTGGCGTCTTGGTTAAGCAGAGAGATCGGTCTATATGATCCAGCCAAGAGAGGATCTTTACCTTTTTTTGGTAGGAGGCGTATATAAGCCTGGTTAAAGGTAGGCGGATATACTGATGTGCGAAGAATATGGTTGAAAAGAGGTGTTAAGGTTTGTGGGGCTTCTTCTAGTAGTATCTTGTAAAATTCGCTAGATAGGCCATCTGGGCCAGGAGCTTTGGACTTAGCGGCATGTTTAATAAGATCTTGGACCTCTCGGGTTGTTATGTCACTATTGAGCGTGTTGAGGTCTGTTTCAGATAAGGATGGCAAATCTACCGAGTTGAGAAAAGTCAGCAGTGTAGAGCTGCTGGTAATATGAGCGGAATATCACAGATACTGACTCCGCATCCTGAACGACAATTCCCTCTGAATCACACAGGCGTGTGACGTGTGAGGAAGGCCTCTGACCCTTAACCAGGTTAGCCAGGAGTCTGCCCGATTTGTTGCCAAACTTAAAGAAAGCTAAATCTGTGGCCGATCTAATTTGCCTGTGAAGGAGCTGCAACCAATGGTCGCATTGCTGTTTGGCCAACAGCCAGCTGGAGCGGGCTGCCTCCGAGGGGGTGTTTTTGAAAAGGGTATAAGATGTTCTAACTTCCAGGCAAGCTGCTTTATATTCATTTTTTACCAATTTCTTCTTAACCGCTGTACATCCTTGGCGAGTACCTTTTTGTAAGGTGAATGGGGGAGACAGTAAGGTAGAAGTGTATATTTGAGCAGATGGAGCCGAATACATAGTTGAAACAAAATCGAGAAATGCTCCTGAGAAGCCCATCTTAGACATCACTTTGAGGAGCCAGAGCCAATTCACATTATCGAAAGCCTTTTCCGCATCCAAGGATAAAAGAGCCATTGGGTGCGGGAAAGGTTTCGACAGTCTAGCATGTTCCATGGCCAGGATAATTTTCCTGACATTCATGCCTGCTGAGCGGCCGTGCACAAAGCCCGATTGATTAGGTCCAATAAGGTGAGGCAGAATCTTGGCTAGCCTATCGGCCATTATTTTAGAAAGAAATTTGGCGTCTTGGTTAAGCAGAGAGATCGGTCTATATGATCCAGCCAAGAGAGGATCTTTACCTTTTTTTGGTAGGAGGCGTATATAAGCCTGGTTAAAGGTAGGCGGATATACTGATGTGCGAAGAATATGGTTGAAAAGAGGTGTTAAGGTTTGTGGGGCTTCTTCTAGTAGTATCTTGTAAAATTCGCTAGATAGGCCATCTGGGCCAGGAGCTTTGGACTTAGCGGCATGTTTAATAAGATCTTGGACCTCTCGGGTTGTTATGTCACTATTGAGCGTGTTGAGGTCTGTTTCAGATAAGGATGGCAAATCTACCGAGTTGAGAAAAGTCAGCAGTGTAGAGCTGCTGGTAATATGAGCGGAATATCACAGATACTGACTCCGCATCCTGAACGACAATTCCCTCTGAATCACACAGGCGTGTGACGTGTGAGGAAGGCCTCTGACCCTTAACCAGGTTAGCCAGGAGTCTGCCCGATTTGTTGCCAAACTTAAAGAAAGCTAAATCTGTGGCCGATTCAAATTTGCCTGTGAAGGAGCTGCAACCAATGGTCGCATTGCTGTTTGGCCAACAGCCAGCTGGAGCGGGCTGCCTCCGAGGGGGTGTTTTTGAAAAGGGTATAAGATGTTCTAACTTCCAGGCAAGCTGCTTTATATTCATTTTTTAACAATTTCTTCTTAACCGCTGCATAAGCCAAGATTCGGCCTCGGAGTAGTGCTTTTGCAGTTTCCCAGAATAGTATGTGGTCCTCTATAAGTTGTGCATTTTCAATACTGTCCCTGTAAGTGACTCCCTTTTTTCCTGAGAGAGTTTGTGAGGCTCAGAGGAGGCAAATTGCACCTTTGGCATAGCTAGTGCAATCAGTGCCTCCTGCATTAGATGACCTGCGATCTGCTGAATGTGCAGATACTCCATGTTATGATCTTTCCGTCCCGCCTAATGAAAGACATTATGTACGAAACATTAAGAAGGGTAAAGTGTAAGATATCAGAAATCTGTTGAGTGTTTCGGATCATTTTAAGGTCTCATGGTGTCACATCGGATCTTTTTTTCCTCGGGGGGCTTTTGATGGGCGAGGTGGAGCTCATATCCGCCATGTTCTGAATAAATGCCCGAGCTTTGTCTGGGGAAGAAAAGGAAGAGATGGTGCCATCTGGGCCTGTGATGCGTAGCGTAGCTGGGTATGTTAGAGCGAATCTAACTCGTTGACGCACCAACGCTTGACAGACCTCTTGGAATGACTTCCTGCGCTTAGAGAGATCCGCTGAGTAATCTGCGAATAGGAGGATTTTATGGCCTCCAGCGACTAGGTTCCTCTTTGAGCGAAACGCTTGGAATATATGATGTTTGTCAGCGAAGCTCAAATATCGCACTATGACCGGCCATGGCCTGTTGTCTTCCCTGAGCGCGCCCAGCCTGTGGGCTCTTTCCACTGTATAAGGATGTGAGAAACCCAGTGCTTTGAGAATCGTTTCTGCACAAAACTGGGGGTGGTCTCCGGGTTTCACCGACTCGGGCACGCCAATGACCCCGAGGTTGTTGCGGCGTGACCTATTTTCTACGTCGTCCAATTTTTCAGAAATCGTAAGAATTTTATGTGAGGCGGCTTTTAAATAACTGTCGTGATCAGTCATGCCACATTCTAGAGTATCAATGCGCTGTTCAGCAGTATTCAGCCTTTTGTGCTGTGATTCCAGGGCAGTGGATATATTTCCCAAGTGAAGTTTAATGGCCTCAGCAACTATGAGAGAGATGTCATTTTTCAGCTGGGATGCTACTTCAGAGGCCAGTTTTGCATAATCAATTGAGCAGGATGACTGTGCCTGAGAGATTTGCATCTCACCTGATGAGTCATCTGAGGCACTGTGTTCCGTCCTGTCAGCTTTGTCAGCCAGCGCCATCTTGGCTGCAGTACTCTCTCCCTCCATCTGATCTGACAGAGATCGCCGGGCCGCCTGAGAACGGGAGACGAATTTGTCCATGGCAGGCAGCGCTGGTTATCGGCAGTAAGGAATCATGTGAAAGGGGGGTTAAGAGGCTTTTTCTGTTGTGTGGCGGGACGGAACGAATGGGGATGCCGTTAACTCATCAGGCGCCAGACCGGAAGTGAGAAACACGTTTTCAGTAGACATCCACTTGTTTAAGTTGTAACAGATGAATGCAGAAAAATTAAGAAAATAAATTATCTCCGTGGATTGTTCTCAGCAATAATGTAATGTTTTAATGTGTGTTTTGGTATCGGTCAAAGTACTGTATTATGTGCCTTACTTATGCTCTAAATTAAGTTATGAGCAAGGCTAAGCTAAAAATAATACGTAGATTGCACAAACTAAGCTAGCAATATTCAGTAGATGTTACAAACACTCTACTACATCAAATGAGTAAATCAAGAGTGGTAGGGATAACCAACAGGCTGTGAAGGTGGTGGTGGTAGTGGGGGATTCTAGGTGCTTGGAATACAACCTTTCAAGAGGGTCACTAGCTAAAATATGAAAAAGTAGAAAAGAAATCGAAATTCGGACGCATTTTCCGAAATTCGGACATTTGGATGTATCCGAATTCCAAATGACAGATATAACGAATGCAAACGAATCCGAATTTCCGTTTCCGAAATTCGGTAGCGGTAGTTCGTTCGAACGTTCGTTCTTATTCGTTTCGTTCGTTGGAGAAAACCATTTTTCCTCTTCAAATGTCACTTTGATGGAAACGAACGAACGTATGAACGAAACGAATAAGAAACGTCCACGAAACTAAACACATTTTTTGGCAGTGCACATGTCTATTAGCATTTAAAATATAATATATATATATATATATATATATTAGGGCTGCAGAAATTAACGATTAATTCCTCGATTAATCGTTAATTTTTTTTATTGAATAAAATTTTTTTGATCGGTACTCACCTCTCCGCCAGCTTCCGGGTCTTCCGGGATGTCCATGACATCACTGGACTCCTCCCCCCTTCCCCGAGTGGCTCCATAGGCTAACAAAGGGAAGGGGGGAGGAGTCCGGTGACGTCATTATATAGTGCAGTGCATGCTGTGCTGGTTTTCCTGCTGTCACGGATCTCTCCACCATTGAAGACGCAGCTCTCAGTCTCCAGCTCAACCCCTCCTGCATCGTGGGTTTCCGTCTCACTCTGACATCCAGAAACCGCAAGTAGCCTGGGTCGTCTGACCCTACTTTCAGTCCGGTTAAAAACGTTATCCTGATCGTTATAACTAGAGGTGGGGATTGTTTAGGGAACAGCACCACCTAGTGGGGACTCCTAATAGAGCAGCTTATTTTCATATGAGGTTTAATGTGGATTCTGGACTATGCTATAAATGCCTGGAGATAACCATTGATGATTATTGCCTATACCCTATACTGTGTAATTACTACTAATGTATAACTCCAATACTGATATTACTCACGATCTGTGTGGTGACTTCTGAACTGTGAGGTTACTACCAAGTTTAACCAACTACATTGGCCTATACACATACAGCACAGCAATGAAGTAATAAAATGAACTAGGATCACACTAATCCAGCACGTTATTAATCTCACGTGCCCCACTCAAGCGGCGGCCATATTGAGTGGGGCACGTGAGATTAATAACGTGCTGGATTAGTGTGATCCTTGTTCATTTTATTACTTCATTGCTGTGCTGTATGTGTATAGTTGGATCTGTATGTGCGTTATAATTAATCGAAATTAATCGATTAATCGATTTTTAAAAAATTCGATTAATCGAACAGAAACATTTTAATCATTACCAGCCTATTTTATTTTATTCTGATATTTTGTATATCTTGTTTTTCTGCTTTGCTCAAATATATAAAAAAAACTGTGGTAAAAATGTATTTGCGTAACTAGCAAACTGCATCATTACTCAAAAATACAATAAAAAAGTAATTTTTTTCTGTAACAGCAGGTAACTTTGTCTCTGGCAGAGGATCTTACAGAACTGATGTTTAAACAGAACTAGCCAATCAGCAGCTCTGTCTGAAAAGTCTTGTAAGTCCATTACCCAGGATCCTCTGCATTAACCAGATCAAGTGACCTCTGCATCAGCACTGTTCTCAAGACTTGACATTGAAGGGATGCAGAACTAGTTATATCACAGGGAAAGTCTATGAAGGTAACAAAATCTGGAGCAGCTGTACATGGCAACCAGTCAGCTTCTCTCTTTCATTTTCAAATCTTAACAGAACAAACTGAGAGAGAAGCTGATTGGTTGTCATGCACTGCTGCTCCAGATTTTGTCTGCTCCAGTTTTGATAAATAGCGTGCTATGTTTTTGGGCTATTACAATTTTATTTCATGATATCATGCAAAGATATTATAACAGTTTGTTAAATGTTCTCTTTACATCTGCCTTGTATACAATGCCACTGCTAACTTGTTTTTGAATGCCCTTACCCTTAGCTTACCCTGCCTGGAATAAGCATGTTTATATAAGGTGTTGGGACAAAGATAAGAAAGACAGCCCCATGTACCATCAAAAACAATCAGATATGGCATTTGCTACATTACTATCCTGACTGCCTTCTCTTTAAAAGCTTGTTTAAACACCACCACTACATGTATGCAGAATCAACATTCCATGATAAAAAAATACAGATGGTTGCATTCACCTCAACATATGACAGGTGTTATATTGTTCTGCACTGTGTGCTTCTTAATATCATAGACAATTGTTTGATCCCCCATACCTTTTAAATAGGATTCCCAAGAAAGATCCACTAAATTGGCAATTAAGGTTAAAGGCAATTATGTAGTATCTTGCTGTCAAACATAATTACAGAAAAAAACTATATAATGTCAAAGACAAGGATATTAATAAAAGATATGAAATAATCAAATGCAGCAAAAAGATGTTGTGCTATTTCCAGTACCAAAACTCCGATATAATGACTAAAGTCAAAAGATATGTATATATTAATTCTTAGATTTCTGAATATAATAAGATAATGCTATCCATAATAAATGAAGAGAATATGACATGGGAAATCAGAATTGAAAACACTACAACTGTCCATGTTGAATGATAATAATTGCACATGCTGCTGAAGTATATACTCATGGAACCCACAACCAAAGAGCAGAGGAATAATAGTAACTCTTTGCATTAAAAAATACCATGCAGACATCAAGAGGTACCAGTACGTACTTTTAAACAATTTTACAAGCATCTCAAAACCCAGAGCTTTCAAATATGCAAATTTCAATGTTTTCTGTTAATGTCAAGCACTGCCTTCTTGAGTAGGCCATGGACCATCTTAACCAGGTAAAGTTAACCTTTACATATTATAATGTCTGTGGTTTCATGTAATTTAGAAAATTTTAAAAGCTGCCTAATGGTTACAGAGGTACAGAAGGATTGGCAGTGAGACAGGAGGCATTGCACCTGCCTGCTATGGCTACATCTCCATGACATAGCAACCAAAAGTGATGTAGCAGAAACCACTCTTCTGAGACTTTCTATGATTATCCATTAACACCAAGATTCCAGTGTGTGGGCACCCCTGTGGCAACAGCCTTCAGACAGGTTGCAGGTGTCCCCAGCTTAGTAGCACTTTTTGTATTTTTCATATGAGGGTGAGTTTTTGGTTACTATGGAAGATGTCAAAAAAAGCAAAAGGAAGGTAGTGTACACCAGTGCGATTATCGCAGGATTGTATGGCAAGGGTGAATAGCCAGAAAACCATGAAAGAAATAGGAGGTTGTGCCCAGCCTGGAAGCCCCCCATAATCCATACTTATCCATCACTGCATTAAGCACCAAAAATGGGTTAGCCAATTCTGCTTTCTTTTAGTGGACAAGCTATAGATTTGCATGATATAAAGCTATCTGACATCTGGAATCCTCCTGGGTTTACACCTACGAGGTCCACTGGGAACTTATGAATATTTCAGACTTTATATTTCTAAAAATTAAAGATACACACCAAGCAAACAATTAAATGCACAGATGAAATACATATAAGGGGGTATTTTGCATGTAAAATTATTTGTATTTTTGTCCTCTCAGCTCTAATATTTTGTCACACGGTTCTGTCACACAGCATAGCCCTGTCTGGCAGGGCAGAAGACCAATGTTTCCTCTGCTGCAGTTAAGTAACACTTACAGGTCTTGTCCCTCCCCCAGCCTATGACTGAACAGTAAAAGGAGAAGCAGCACACTAATGAGCTCATCTCTCTATCTCATTGATCTCCTCCTATCATCATGCTTCTTGTTATTACATAAGCACTGCAGCAAGTGATTAGCTCCTTGTGCTAACTCCTCTTTTCACAGTCTAAACAGGGGATTGCAAGAGGCTGATGCCAGGCCAAACTTAGGTAGTAACAATGCACTTGGAAACTACATAAAATAACATATGTATGGATACAGAGCTGCTTCCATTTGTGTCTTTTATATCTGCCTGGAGTTCTTCTCTCCTACAAATGATCATTGCACCAACCTACTTTATCATATGTATCTGTCAATATAATCTATGCTCAGCAAGTTTAATTTCTCTATTATAATGCCATATTACAGGAACAGTAGAGTGCATTTTCAGCAGGTATATCATTTTAATTATAATTACTATTTTAACCTTTAAAGTTATTTTTCATGTGACTTCCACAGCTTTACATATTTCAATATTTGCGATACTGTATTACATACAGCAATTTGTAAATTAGCCACATGGGGGAGCAAGATTGCCTCCCTATTTAATGGCTGTTGAGATAAAATATAAGCCACACTGGAAGTGCATTGTTTTTGATCAGTGAAATGACTCAGAATTGCAATGTCAGAAGAATCAGTTAAGCACAACCATTATGTGACCCTGCATATTTATTGAGCAAACATGGCTCCCAGTAATTATAGAGTTGTATTATTCTAATTATTTAAGAGAGAAACAATTACTTAGCTATACTTTCCCTTTCACTCAGTGATCTCTCCTAAAATCTATTGCTTACACTAAAAAATAGTAAAATGTTCTCCAAATTAGCAAATCAGTGGATGAATGTTTTGAATTCTAGAAGTTGGGTTTACCACTAAAATCAGCCTATAAGTTCATTTGTGCCTGCTATGCATTCCTGCAAGAATAGCCCTGGTAGTGCCTAACTATAATGACAAATGCTTCAAGGGATTTAACTCTCAGAGAGGCATGCTGCACATTTGGTGGAAGTATCCTAAATTCAACTGTTTCTGGGCTAGAGTTTTAGGTTTATTGCTCATCCTATTTCTTTTCTCATTGTTATTTGCAAAGACCCATGGGCCTGCCTTCTGCATTCTATAACTGAATCCCTGAACAAACATCAAAATATTTCACAACCATGGTTTTACTTTATGATAAGCAAACTCTAGTTTGTAGAAATCTGACTTTTCTGAAGTTGTGTGGATTTGTCAGGCAAAGTGCAGCGAAGCCTTCTTAAAAATAGAAAGTATTGGCATGTCACTGCTTCCATAACAATCCAAAAAACAAGGGGTTTATACTTTATTTTAGTATAAAAGTCATTCCTTTATGCCTCAAGGCCAATTGTGCATCCAGTACTGCTGGCGCACAGCTGAACCTAATATTAGAAAGCCTAATATTACAGAGCCTTACATTACAAACTGCATATAGTGTATTTGATTCCTTTAACCCTTTCACTACCAGAGTAATTTTTATGTGTTTTGCACACATGATATAATTCCCATTTTAGGCCTGAAAATAACTTAAAACCCCAAGAACTATACATTTCCTGAAAGCAGAGACCATGCAGAATAAAATGGTTGCAGTGCAACTTTTTATCAAACCCAATATTGTAGCAAAAAATACACTTAAAGCCCATGTCCACCTATGCAAAGGTATTTTTAAAAATCATATGGCAGCAATGTGCACAGTGTGCATGCAGCAGGCATATGCAGTTGCTGCATATGAACACAGAAACGTATTTTTCTGTTAGCTGCACACCGGGAACTACAAAGTACTGCATGGAAAACTACATTTCCCACAATGCTTTTCTTCCCTCGTGCAGAAGCTTCTCTGTGGAAACTGAGATCCCTCTCTCTCTCTTTGAGTTCTACAAAAGATGGTTTTACACATGAAAAAAATGCTGGGAGTCTGTTCACAGGGGCCAGTTGCTGCTGACGTAGGACATACATCAGTGGCAGCAAAAGGGAAAATGAAAAAAAATCATAAACAATATGATAACATATATAATTGCTACTCAAGCCATTTTGTAATTTAATATCATTAAAAACTACCTTTCCATTTATAGCTGCAGTCGCATTCATTTTCTAAAACTGTGAAAACAATTTAATGCAAAATGGTGACCTGGAGGTGCTCTGTACAGAGGCCTGCAGAAAAGAAGGAACTCACCTAAGAAAGACACTGGCGGGTAAGCCACGATTTAATGATTTATTTTATTTTAACATATAGATACTATTACATTCAGTTACTTGTATTATCTGATCACATTTACCCCATACTATTTTATTTTCTTACAGTTACTAACATCATTTTAGCATTCATTACCTTATTAAGATCCGCTGTAAATCAAGAGTGCTCACTTTAAACACATCTTATTTTGTATTATTATACAGGATGTATATAGCCCCCACAGTTTGTGCAGCGATTTACAATATAAGGAAGATATCACAATACAATTCAAGACAAGATGGTAAAGAGGGCCCTGCCCGTGAGGACTTACAATTTAAAAGTGAGGAGCCAGTGATACATGAGGAGGTAGCTGTGAGGGGATGAATTGTTTGAGAATGTGATGGTTCAGTGGTTAGGTTGAGGTTCCCATCTTGAGTCCCTCACCAGTCATCCTCTTTCAAATCCATCTCATGTCAACTATCCCTACCCCCAACCTCATGATCCTACCCCAATTACCTTGCACATTTTTTTTTATATTCCTTTTTCGAGTATAACTTTTCTACTACAGCTATATGCTTTTTTAACTTGCTTTGGGAAAAAATAATAGTTAATAAAAATACTAAAACAAAACAATATAATTAAAGACTGAATACAAAGCAAACATGCTTTTAAAAGAGTTATTAGTCATCATGTTAAATAGCTATACTTAACAAAATGAGGAAGTGATGATATACATCTTCTGATTATCTGAATTCAATAGTTTCATCATTATCAATGATCCATGGATGATTATAGAAGCTACTTTGAAATGATGGTAAAAGCTTCAACTACAAATAGTGCAGAAAAAATCTATGGAATTAAAAGGCATGATTGCACCTTAGAGATGGTTAAAAGTAAACCCATAACCCCTTTCTTAATTTATATTCCTGTTATATGCTTATACTTTTCAGTGTACCTCATTGAGCTGTGAATCTTTTTTTACCTTATGTTTGGAGGTCAAAGTTGTCTTTTATTTAAAAGGGAAACTGTTTTTAATCAATTGTTTTCATATTTTTTTAAACAGATGTTCTTTAGTACATTATATAATTAAAATGTATTATATAATGATGAGTTGTTGACCAACGGGAGCAGGGCATAATATCAGACTGTCTCTCTGGTTACTATAGATTAGCTTATTGACTTTATCAAGAAACTACCAATTTCGCCATTGGCAATATTTGCCAAAGCAGAATATCCCAATTGTGTTAATTTAGCTGGTTAAATGAAAGTTACAATTTTTTTCCTCTTGATAATGATGAAACTATTGAATTCAGATAATCAGAAGATGTATATCATCACTTCCTCATTTTGTTTCGGGAGATGTATTAGTGTATGAGTTTGGACATATTATTAAAAGCCCATGGTGTGTTATGCACCTTATGTCACTTGTTAATGTGCGTAGTGTTAAGGCAGCCCATTCAAAATGAATGGGCGGCCAACACAGCAAAAAACACCAAAAAAATTCTGGTAGTGCAGTGTAACAAAACATTCATACTGTAACACACATCCATTAAAAAGGTGTGATGGAGTGGCACTCAGAATAAACATAACAATGTAGCAATGTAAAAGAGACCTACATAAGTTCACCAAACATTTGTTATGAGTGCACATGTTTTGAATTACAGGGAGTGATTAACCTCCTGTCAATGTTGGATTAATGTTACATTTGCCATGTATAAAATATAAATATAACCAGTTTTCTTTGTATTTTTTTTTAGTGCATGTATATTTGATCGTTATTTGCGCACTGTCACTTTTTATATTACTTCTTAATCTGTCTGTTCTTTTGTTTCTGTGGAAAAAAAGTAAGCACTGATGCTTATGAGAAGGGAACATAGTTGAAAGCAGGCTCTGTAAATGTCAGGAGCAATTTCATGCCCACGACACCCTTAACCTTTTCCCTGCTGGAGCCATTTTCTCACTTTGCGCATATATACTAAAATGTACATTTTGTACAAAATGCACTTTGAACCTCAAAAGGTTTTTTTAAAAGTAGAGACACTGTAGAACAAAATGGTGGTAGTTGCATTTTGTATGTCACACAATGTATACAAAATTGTTAATCATATCTATATTTGTAAAAAAATATGCTCAAATCAATTTTTAGTGCACACAAACACAATATAATACCCAATGTTGTGGTAAAATATAAAAGATGAGGTGTTGTGTAAATAGATACTATATATGTCAAGGATCAAAATTGTGAGAATAGGAAATAATAACACATTTCATAAAAATAACATAACTGTCTACAACAACAAGCACATATAACTTTTGAGAATAGAAGATATTAAAATATCACAAATTCATTTTCCTTGCATTCTCCACCTTGGGGACCCTGGGTACAACTCCTAGATAAAGAAATAGCAAAACTGCCATGGTAGGTAAAGTTCATTTTGTCAAGGAGTCCCTGTGAAAGGTGGGGGGAGGTAGGACGTTGTCCACAAGTTTTTAGACATTTCTTCTTAGGACCCATTTGCATTGCAGCGAGTTTCTCAAAAAACAGTACCTAAGAAATCCAGTGCTTGACTTTTGCAAAAGGTATTGTGGGGTCTTCTCCGCATGAGCTATTACTCCTTTGACCTCTGTGAGAAAATGGGTGATCAGCTTAAATTGGTATATAATGTATATTTAAAGTGTTTTGTTTAGTAGGGGTTCATATGGATCTTTGTGAACAGATGCACCCGTGAACATATAAAGCAATTAGTGAAACTTGGTCGTGAAGAATTTGACCTTTGGGCAGTCCCACCAGATATGCCTAAATGAGCTTTCAGTGTGGTAGACACAGAAGCAGAATGATGGGGTAAGTAGAGACAGTATGAGATATCCTTAAATGGAGCAATGGAGTATGAGCTTCTACAGCCAATACATGAGTTGAGTTCTTACCTGCAGTGGCCCAGATCCAGTTTCAATCATCAGTTTTGGAAATATTTTTCACATTTTAGAACATAGAAAGGAAGGGTACTATGAACTTCTGCAAGGAGCAGAGAAAACTTTAAGAAGATCAGGCCAGGGCCTTCAGGAATATCTAATAAAGCCTTTTAGAAAGCTATGAGGCAGGATAAATCCTGAACATGTCAAAGTTTGGAAAAAAATGTTGTATTCAGAAGTATTGTAATATGTATCTTGGTTTGAGTTTATACTTATCCCAAAGCATTTACAAGGGTACAATACCTTATTTTTGTTATAAAGTGTGTTGTGAGGTAAAGATTATGGCAAAGCTATGTTTTGAAACTGGATGGGTTAGTATTTAGTATAGCCTGTTGGAAACATGGGGTTGCCCAAGATTGACATTAGGGAAATATTTGGCAAGATTACCTTATGAGATTTTAAATTGTTTCATATCCATAGGAAGTGTTTAGTGATGGGACAAATGACCAACTGGCAGTGCTTTAGTGTAAGTTCAACTGAATTTTTTTAACTTTTTTATTTTTTCAACTTAACTTTTTTGCATTTATCATGGCTGGCAAGCCATGCAGATGAAATGTTCTCTTTAAGGAGGCATCAGGGCAATTTTAGACCTCTAATGTCGCCCTTGCAATCTGTTAGCTGATCCAACACAGACTATGCTCGATCAGCTTCTACCACAGTCAGGGCAGCCATGGCATGGCAGAACTGAACCTGAAAGTGCTCAGTGCTGCATGCTTCCAGGTTCATTCTACCCAGGGAAGGGCAGCAAATTAATATTCACTGATCTCCCACCACTATCCATCCAGACATTTGTCATGAAGGACCTGGGTACCAAGAAAAGATGGGGGTGACACTGTTACTGACAAGTGTGTGACGCTTTGCAGCCACCCAAATCTCTTCTACTACATAGCAAGCAGCTGGGAATTAAAATGTAAACAAACTGCTGGCTACTAAAGCAGCACAAGGGTTAAAAAACTGCCATAATTTGCCTTATTGACTTCAATGTATTTTGCCAAAATAGGGAAAGTTCACAAAAATTTTCAGATTTTGGCTAACTTTGTGGGGATTGAAAATTTAATGTCACACATTACTACTAGCTACTGGCCCATAACCTTTTAGAAAATATTGTATTTATCTCCAAAAACAAAAACAGTAAATTTCTCACTTCTCAGATTTATTACTTAATATTTTGTTTTGCCAAGAGTTCTCCTTTAAGTGGTTAAACATGATTCCACAGTGGTCATAAAACCAGCATACAGATAGAAACCAGATTTGAGTAATAAACATGCCCTGCATGATCTTGAAATTATCATCTATTAAAATGAATGTACACCCGTATACATTATGTTTGCCCACAACTATACATTCTAGATTGAGAGATTTTCTGACAACGCAGCTATATAAATAACGCTACTTACAGTTATCTCAGTGTCATATCAGTGTTATAAGGGTCATAGTTACTATACAGCAATTGTGGCCCACATACTAGGGCCACAGTGTAAATGATGCCCAAAAAGTTTGTTACAAAGAAAAGATCTAATTTACAATAATTGGTCTTTACTTTCCTATAATTAGATATATTGTCAAGTGAACACGCAACAGAACAGTGCAAAACAATTACCTTTCTGCAATTTCTAAAGGCATTTTTAGATTAATATAGGAAACAGAGAATGTTGATGGAATTTGTCAGTTAACTGAAGTATATCAGATTTAATCTATGGTTTACAGCAGATAGATCAGTAGGATTTATATAATAGTTGTTTTTCTCTTCTGTAATGTTCAGTGTTTGTTCAACTATAATTACCATTCATTACATGCAAATAAATGTTATTTCCTGCAACACCTGCAAGCAAACATAGGGACTGTACTTAATAAGACAAAGGGGGAAATGTATAAAGGTATGAGTTGTTTCATAGGCAGGATGTGTTTAAACAACATGTGTTCAACATCACACTGTGAGAGCAGCTACACCAGTCCATATTTTCAGGTTACACACATTGCTCCTGAAAGGTTAAGCATATTATGTTTATATGGCTTTGTAGTCATCATTGTGGCTCAGTCACTGTGCTGGCTTGGGATAAAAATTAAACTGCAGTATATAAAAATGTGCCAGTCCAAAAGTGAAGCCACCATCAAAGTTGGATAACGTCTGGATAATAACACTATTTAACAAAAAAAAAGCTTGAGTAGCATAATTTAAAAGGACAAGAAAACTATAAAAACACCATTGACTGCCATATAGCGTGTGAATACTACACTTACTGTAACAAACTGCCTATATCTATGTTATATCTTATCACTTTCCACAGCATCAAATGCTCCTCTATTGTCTTTAAAGTTGATATGTTCACATGACGCATATATAATCAGTTAATCTACTAAGCACTTGGCAGCTATTGGGAATCACAAACATACAACACTCAGACTGGGGGGAAGTTAGAATGGGAGAGTCATTGGGGTTGATTTACTAAAGGCAAATAGTCTGTTCACTTTTCAAAGGAATTTTCCCTTTGCTTAGTGAATGTGGTGAAATTTCACTTTCCAAACAATACCCAATCATGAGCAAGGACATTTTAAAAAAAAGTATTTTTGCTTGCACATAATTAGGTGATGTAAGTCGCTTTACTCCATAAGCTAAGGGAAAATTCCCTTGCACCACTGATTGAGAAATATCTGGTCATCTTTGTAGACCACAGACATAATAACAGCAAACAATGCCAATTTGCAGCTTCTAAGCCTAATAAGAGTCTTGTATTGAATGGGACATAAACTCCAGAGAGAGATACAAATGTTTCTTTGGGAGGAATTGTTTCCCCTTATAGTCTTTTTGGAGCAAATTAAAACTTTTTATACATCATTGCCTTCTTCTGGATCAACTAAGCGGGTTATTCACTAAGGAGCCAAAGGATTAGTCTGAACCTTCGGCTAATCCTTCAGCTCACTTTGGCTGCGGGGGCCCTTCGGTTTGCATATGCCGAACGCATATGCTTCGGCTCGACTGAGTTTAACACACAGCCGAAGTGGGGAACACAGTCTGCCGAAGCAGACTGTTCTCTCCGCAATATGTAAACAGATAAAAAAAACACAGCGTGGGGTCCTCCTTCCAAACCATACCAGACCTTTTAGGTTTGGTATAAATGTTAGGAGGGACCCCCATTTACAAATTTAAAAAAATGCCCTGACCAATCCTAGCCTGTCTCCCCCCCTGATATCGGCCGATTCCCTGTTTATTTTTTATTTTTTTGCAGCAGCTGTCAGAATACAAAGAAAAAAAAGCATCAGATAACAGGGGAAGCATTAGCTCCCTGTTATCTGCTGATTCCCCTGCTATGTTTTAAAAAAAAATATTATCGTGACAGCTGCCGCAGGCTGCCGTCAGAGTAAAGAAATAAAAAAACAACAAATAGCATAGGATTGAATAGCTAGGCTTCTATTGGCCATTTCAAATTGCAATAGCCAATAGTAGGCTGGCTATTGCACCCGCCCACTGCTGCTGTCAATCAGCAGAGGTGGACCTGATGGAAAACGTCAGGTCAACCTCTGCTGATTGACAGCAGCAGAGGGCAGGTGCAATAGCCAGCCTACTATGGGCTATTGCAATTTGAAATGGCCAATAGCAGCCTAGCTATTAATTCCTATGCTATTTATTGTTTTTGTATTTCTTTACTCTGACTGCAGCCTGCGGCAGCTGTCAAAATACTAGACAAAAACATAGCAGGGGGATCAGCAGATAACAGGGAGCTAATGCTTCCCCTGTTATCTGATGCTTTTTTCTTTGTATTCTGACAGTGGTTCCCCGAGCACCCAACCCTCTACTCAACATGCTGAGGAAAGGAGCATTATGTAAGTCATTAGAATAAAGAAAAAGCCAATGTGTTATTACATTGTAGCTTGATTTTTGTCTGAATAAACTTCTGCACAATACAGTCTGCTGTGGTCACACTTGAATTTATGGGATTGATTTAACATGCGGTAAATGTCAGCAAGTAACTGTTATGACTTGCAGATGTTTACCTGTTACTTAACAGTTGGAAAACTCTCTGTTTAAGGATTCCCTGAACAATTGAATGGTCCCCCCGGATATGTTTTGAAGGGGTTAACAAAAGAGGGAATAAACAAGTGCACGGTCTTCCTGTTACAAGCCAGCAATTAGAATAAGCAAAGATTATTTATGAGTTTGCAAGGATATTTTGTTACAATGTGCTTTGTTTCCTTCAAAGCCCATGCTATTTATTGTTTTTTTATTTCTTTACTCTGACTGATGACTTTTATTAAGGAAATCTTCAGCTACAGTTATATGTTGCAACAATGTAATGGTTTACAGTCTATTGTACACAGTTATGAATCTTTCAGGAATTAATGACATGCAAATAAGTTACAAGCGTATGAGATGAGAGTGTGAGTGTGGGCTGCTTTATAGGGTCTATGTGATTTTAACATGACAACCTTGTCGGTTTTAAAAGGGTGTCTCAGGTGTGCCATTATTATTGATATAATAAAGTATGATTATTGGTATTATGAACTATGAAAACTTGCCCCGGGTCTTGATATATAACTGCTGTTGCTGATTTTGTGGTTGAGATCAGTTTGTTTTGTCTGGTCAATGTTTCGGTTATAGACCAGGGAGTTCTTGGGGTTTGAAGTGATTTGGGACTGAATTGAGAGGGATTCCCAGTGTGTTTTTTAACTTTCAGTAGATTCTGAGAGCAGCCTGTTTTGTTTTTTTTACATTTTTTTTTTATTCTGCTCGCTACCTCTGAGGTACCGAGCAGAACAACCGAGCCGAATGCTGCACGGCAGCATTCGGCTATTCACTCACTGCTGGGGTGAACATCAGTGAGGGAACTGCCGAACTCCTGCCTCAGCTGATCCAGTTGTTGGATCGGCTGAGTCAAACTCCTTCTGCACTTCGGCTCAGCCGACCCAAAGCCAGCCAAAGAAAGTCGATGTATGGCTAATTTCAACCGATGTACGGCTAAAATCAGCCGTACAAACCTCAAGTGAATAGCCAAACAGTGTTCGGCTCACTTCACTTTGGGTCGGTTATTCGCTCGGCTGCCTACGGCAGCTTTGTGAATAACCCCCTAAGAGTTAAGAGCTTTGAAAATTCAAGGTTGCTTTTATATTTTATTTATTTATTTCATATGGTGGAACTTGATAGACTTGTGTTGTTTTTCAAGCCAGCTAACTATTTGTGTGTACGCAATTCCTTTTAGCTAGGTTCATAAATACAGGTTTGTTAAGTTCAACCTAGTTGAAAAACAGTTGCTTTAATAACATTTTAGCCTGAAACCTGAAAACATATTTTGAACTCTACTGAATGCACTGGCTTTCCTAGTGTATTTAAATATATACTTGAACACCTAGAAACTGAAGAAAAAAGTTTCCCCATCTCAAAGTGATGTGATCCCAATCCTTCAAAATGCACATGGGGACATTAAATGTAATTACTGACACATACAGATTCCTTACATTTTCCTGTACTATAAATCTGGTGTCAATTTCAGTGAAAATTATTGGCTGTTAAGCCCAATCACATTAGCAAAGTACATTCACTTTAACTGCACTGTGCATTAATGTGCAGTGCTTGTCACAACCAGAGACAAAATATGATTAGCTTGTCAAGAAATACTCAAGGCAGTCTGCATCCCGAGACACTATACTAGATGAATATTCATGACATATCACTTGTCAAGGTCTGGTCATGAGCTACCTATGCATAACATATGAATCTGCCATACAAAGTGATGAAATGAGAAGCCCTATGAAGATGTCATCATGCATTTCAGTTTTAAATTGTCTTGCTTTGATAGATCTAAATACTAAAACCTACAAATAGCTACTTGCCCAACTGCTTGGTTTGTGAAACATTTTAATAAAAAAACAGATATTGGGTGCTTTAGAATGAATAAACTGTCACATCAACACCTGGGGTGCCAAGTTTGAAAGAGATTAGCATCCTTGTTCCTAGGGGCTTTCATGGTTTTGTTTTTAGCTATTTATACAAATCTAACAAAGAAGAAAGATCTCTTTATTACAAGAGTACAGACAGTCCCTGGTGGAGCTGGGTTAAGGCAGTGCTGTTGGGGAGAAAGCTATCTCTGGAGAACATCGGGGCATATCTGCCCATTTTTTTTACTTTGAACCAGTACGTTTGGCAAATGTATTCTGAAAGAGTGTTCTGTGGTGAAAAAGCTGTACACCGTTATCAAACAGCAATTTGTTCTCAAACTACCATATAAGATATCAGAGTGATAGGCACAGGACAAATTTGGAGTAGTAAATGCAAAGCAACAGGTGAAGTCCAATGAATTTTTAAAGAATTCTCAAGCACAGATGAGGTCTGAAATGGACAGACAAAAGTAAAAAGAGATTTTTGGAGGTCACGGGTTACCACTACATCCTTTAAATGGTTCAGTATAGTTAAATAATCAATAAGGATAAAAAGACTCATGTCTACCAGATTTTACTCCTGCAAAATGTGTCCAGAAGAAAGAACAATTTGATGCCCTTGACAAATGTTCACAGAACAGCAAAACACGTCTTGACTCCTAAGGAGAGTTGGATTAATTCCTTGGTTCAAAATGTTCCCATTTTATCCGTCAGTACATTTAGTTATTAGGTGTAAGAGAATCACCTAGTCCTTTTTTTAAATTCCTTAAATGATGTTCTCATTGCTACCTTATGTAGTAAAGCATTCAAAATAGTGCTTGTAGCATTTTGATCGCACCGCACAGGTTCGGACCGCGGGAACAATGTGACTTGCAATCCCGTGCGGCGGAACACATTGCGGCTGGATGGCGTGGCTACGGCGCCATTCACTTGAATGGCTCATCACTCCCCCTCCTACCCCACTAAAAAGTGAGCCGGCCGCAATGCGAGGCAGTGTGTTCCGGCCAAGATCGGGCCAGAACGCACTGCATCTAGTGTGACTGAGCCCTTAGATGGTAAGTTGTCATGGGCAGGGCCCTCCTTTCCATCTTGTTTCTGATTTTTCCATCTTGTCTTGAATTGTATTGTGATTGTAATGTCTTCCTTATATTGTAAAGTGCTGCCGCAAACTGTTGCCGCTATATAATATAATAATAATAATGTTTTGTTCGATTGTCTGAATACTCTGAGCCTGTAAAGACCTAGTAGTCAACAAATTCATGTGAAAGCATTCAACATTTTAACTACACTTACTGTAAAAAAAAAAACCTGTTGTGCTGATGGCAAAACCTTTTCTCTTCAATACACAATCGGCGTCCATTTGTCCTTTTTAAAGTGCTTGGCATAAAAGGGTTATTTGCTAGATTTTTATACTGGTCTTGAATATATTTCAACTGTTAATTAAATTGCCTATAAACAGACCCTTTTCATCTGCAGATCAGTCTGTATTGATAAATCCTTTCCAGCTGTGCATCATCCCTATTTAGGGCAAATCTTGAACTTAGCGTATCAATTTGTTTTTTCAGCTATTAAATTACTGCATAGAACTTTTTAAGGAAATTGTAGTTTAAAAAATATCTAATGCAAAAAAATTTGCCTTAAACTGCATTTCCTCACAAATTGTGTTTTTTTTGTACACCAGTATAAAAAGTGCAAATTACAAGGATAATAGCTATTATGGAAAAACACTTAGCATAATTTGAGCTGGTGTTAGGCGGAAAATAAAGTACATTGTGTGTAATGTTAATAGTAATTGGAAAATAAATGTACAAATGATTTCTCATTGCCCAGAGCACAGCATTAGCTGTTAAGTATTCAGAGGCATTAATAATTCCTTTATCAATCCAGAGGAAAACCTTATTCAGTAGTGCTTGCATCTCAACTTAGCCTTACTTTCTAGCAAGTGAAGGCTACAAGACGGAAGAGGTTATAACAGGATGCAGCCAGAAGGCCAAGACACAGAATGAGATTGCACTGTAATGGGGTTTTGTTTTACCCATCACCAATATTTGGATTGCCAAGAGCAAGCTCTACAAATTAAAGTATATACAGACTTTCTTACTGCAGACTCTTATTACAAGGCTTCTAACATTCTCCTTGGAGAACAATTGTACTAGGTACACTTCTTCTATTACTAGTATTGTATGAGCTGTGACCTTTGTTCACATATCTGTGCAAATGAAAAATAGTTTTCCGTAGCCTTACTGCGGCAAAAGAGGTAATAAACAAGTAGTTTTGTGTACAAACCTATGAAATCAACAAATAAAGGAAATATATTGTGTTTTAATTATATTTTAGGTGATAAGTTCGGATCGGAGCTGAGATATACAATTAGAAAAATGTCCTTTTTTCTGTTTACTTTGATAAATATGAAATATTACATATTATTTCATATTTATCTCTACGGAAGAGCCCTGGGGCCATGCAAAAAAAAAAATTCTTCTTTAGAGGCTACTACCAGCGTTATAATGTCAGAATTCTGACTTTTAATCTCAGAATTCTGTTTTTTAATCTCAGAATTCTGTTTTTTAATCTCAGAATTCTGACTTTCAATCTCAGAATTCTGACTTTTATCAGAATCTTTGCTGATAAAGTTCATAGTGCAAATCTCTTATGAGACTTACTAAGTGTCCAATGAATCAAAGAGTTCACAAGTATTCATACACATTGGTATCAGATGGTGCTTAAATACAAATAAATTTATATATAAATCTTTATCGTTTTCTATGATTGAGAATCAATGCCTGTAAAATATTCACGGAGTGTGTTCCTTCAATGATTGTTCTCCTCCGATATATAATGAGAAATTATCTGGCCAGAAGTTTCTGACCATGCATTTAAATGGTCATACTGTGCATTGGTGAGCGTGCTCTCCTTCAATACCAATCCTCACAGCTGTCACTTTGGATATGATAATCAACTCTCCCCTCTTACACCAAATGAAATCCAAGGAGCAACCCCACTCGATTAAACGATCCACCCGACAAAGGGAAAAAGGATACAATACTGTAGTATATTGAGATAAAACATTTATTAAAACATAGTAACTTACAATTAGGTTTAAGGCTGGGTTCACACCTAGGCGTATCGAATATGCGCGTTTGTCACGATTCACGGTAAACAAACGCGCGTTTCTGAGGGCTACTTGGCTGTATCCCAATGGAAACGCGCGACAAAAACGCCCCAAAGAAGCTCCTGTACTTCTTTGGGCATAGGGCGTTTTCTAGTGCGTTCATACGGCCTGTAATACGCCCAGGTGTGAACCATACCCATAGGAAATAATGGGATTTCGGTGTTTGAGCGTTTTGCAGGGCGTTCGAACGCGCTACAAAACGCCCACTGCAGGCTGATCGAGCATCCATTACAAAACCAGCATCAGATGAATGGAGCACAGCATGTACCACTTCCTACGCATTTCGTCACTGGGACTTTTTCCAAGGAGGGTGTACGTGCTGAGTTAGAGAGATCCAATTTATATATCCCATCATGAATTAATCAAGGATTAATTAACATGCAATAAGGTTAATAACATAATACCTCCTCTCTTCATAAACGACATGAAACCAAAAGCAACAGCCCTTTGGATACAGGCTAGTTTTTAACCCACAAATATCAGTCATATCCAATGGAATATTTGTGCATCTTCTTTAATGACACTCTTCAGCAAGAAGATCCTTTCCAGCCCAGCTTCCCCCAGATATCCACTCCAGCTGGTAACTTATAGTGACACTAAACTCAGGAGTTAAATCTTAAAAATGCTTTCAAGTACCTTAACTACTAACACAAATGTATCTTATTTGTGCATCTCTCATCTGTACATCCTCAAATCATCTCTGAATTTGTACTGACACTGTGGGGTCTATTCACAAAGCTGCCGAGGGCAGCCGAGTGAATGAACGATCAGAAGTGAAGTGAGCCGAACACCGTTCGGCTATTCACTTCAGGCTGGTACGGCTGATTTCAGCCGTATATCGGCTGAAATCAGCCGTACATCGGCTTGTAGCCGAAGGATCGGCCGAAGCTACAGCCAGATCCTTCGGCAGATTTGTGAATAGACCCCTGTATTTCCTTCTGTATAGTGGCTACTTTTGTTCCCCATGGTTTAAGCGTGTGTTGTAAAGTAGCCACCATTCCAAGCTTGTTCCCGTGATGGACTACAATCTCACATTCAGTTTACTAATTTGTATTGAGATTGTAGTCTATCACAGGAGCAAGCCCTTGGGGCCTTGGTACAGGCTGAGGCAAAGCCCAAATGTAGAGACACTCTAAACACACATTATTATTATTATTATTATACAGGATTTATGTAGCTCCAACAGTTAGCGCAGCACTTTACAATATAAGGAAGACATTACAATCACAATACAATTCAAGACAAGATGGTAAGGAGGGCCCTGCCCATGAGGGCTTACAATCTAAAAGGGAGGGGCAAGTGATACTTGAGGAGATAGTTGTGTGGGGATGAGTTGTTTGAGAACGTGATGGTTGAGTGTTTAGGTTGAGGTGGGATAGGCTTCCCTGAAGAGATGAGTCTTAAGGGCTTGCCTAAAGGCAGTCAGAGTGGGAGATAATCGGTTGGGGTAAAGTGTTCCAGACGATGAGAGAGACTCTAGAGAAGTCCTGGAGGCGAGCATGGGAGGAGTTGATGAGGGAGCTGGAAAGCAGGAGGTCTTTGGAAGAGCAGAGGGGACAGTTAGGGTGATACTTTGAGACAAGGTTTGAGATATAGCTGAGGGCAGAGTTGTGGATGGCTGTGAATGGCTGTATAAGTCGTTGTAAATATTTATCCTGCCTAGGCAGAACCCAGGAGGGTAGAGAACACACTGGAACAGTGCCCCAAATATTTATCATCTCCCCAATCATACACCTCAAAGGCCTCAGAGATTGGATGGATCAGAAACACATTCGTAACTCAGTGACTTCCCCACTTTGTTTATTTAAACCACCTTCACAGTAACAGGCAGGAGCAATCAACCCACTGAGGTTAGGGAAGACCTGCAGAGCCAAGAACAATGTACCATGGTAATTGTACTTGTAGTCCCACACCTTTGCTAGATGCCTCAATGAGTTTGACTATGTATAGGCGGTCCTGAGCAACGTTTTTCTCCAAAGGTCCAGGAGCAGGGTTGTATTTTTATCTATTCTTTTGTCTCTTCTCTAGTCTTCTTTTTTCTTCATTCTTTTCTCCTGGATACTCTTTGTATTGAGCCTTTCATGTATTTCTTGTTCTCTTTGAGAATTTGTATTGCTTTGTTATTTTACTCTAAAACAAATGTATTAAATTAAAAAAAAGCAGAACAAAAAAAAAACAGAGCCTAACTGTCAATTTAAAAAAAGCAGAAAAAAATAAAATAAACAGAGCCTAACTGTCTTATCTTGCTTTAACCCTTTAGCTGCCAGCGCCATTTTTGCTTTTATTTTTTTTTGCACATATGTTAAAATGCACATTTTTGGCCCGAAGATTATTGAAACCCCCAAAAATGATATATTTTCTGAACCCAATATTATCGAACCCAAATTTTCAGTAGAAAATACACTTAAGTTAATTTTAGTGCACATAAACATAGTATGTTACCCAAATTATTCGAAAAAATATAAAAGTTGAGGTTGCACTGAGTTAACAGATATGTCAATCATCAAACATGTCAAGCTTTGAAGTTTTGTGTGCATGTAAAATAGCCAAAACCAACAGTACCCTACATTTTCTATAGCCAGCATTCAGATTTTACAGGTCATACGTTTAGTTGAGTTAAATGAATAATGGCCCTAGAATTATTGCTCTCACACTAGCGTGTGTGGTGATACCTCATATATGCAATATACGTCAGGGTTTGATCAGCTTCTACCCCAGCCTCTGTGGGAATGATAACTCAGAAACCAGATGTGAGGAAATCATCATCTCTTTTGCCTTTGTTCAGCGCATAAGAAATCAGTGTTCGCTAGTCTTACTCCCCTCTCAGCTGACACCCACCATGCTACTCCTGGGTCTGCAGGAGGGGCAGGGGAGCCTGGGATAAAAGGCATGAGGGGTCGGACAGGGGGGCACATTTGGCAGCTTGTGCAAGTAATTGAGCAACTGTAAAGCCACCTGAACCACTTCTAGTGTAAAGCTGACTTCCATGTATGCAGACTTTCGGCTCTTCTGTGCAGGAATAGCAAAAGGCTGATAGTAGGTAACATTTAGATACTTACTCTGCCTGCATTAAGAAAATACATTTTATTACGTAATAATGAATACAGAGTTACATTAGTGTGTGCCTTTTATATCTGCTTAGTGTATAGCTTTAAAGTGTATCCCTAAATTATCTGCATTTTTTTCTAATCCTGCAAATGTTAGGAATGTTTGGGTAGCAGAATTTACCTATAATAAGAATATCATTCCCACTGGTTTCTTTTTCTTGAATTTTACTACATTCATTTATGTGAAGTGGTTTTAATAACTAAACTTGGTAAGTACATTCCAGTTAATATTTTCGCTGTGTACATGTACCCGTGCAGACTACACACTGTCATGGTCTTCAAAGAAAACTTTACTGAGAGCTATTTATCATTAATTTTTTTTTTTTTAAACCTTTTCTCCTTTATGCAAATTATATCCATTCATAACACAGTATGGGCTTCTAAATGTATAATCCAGTCATGTACTTATTTAAAATACAATTCTGTTATACACACCGTATCATAATCTTTGTCTGTCGTCAGCAATTAGTCTCTTAGTTTTGTTTTTAAATCTTCTAAAAGTTGTTAAAATACATTTTATAATTTTGAGCAACTAGCCCTACTTTAATTAACCCCTTCGTGACGGGAGACGTACAGTGTACGTCTTGTCACTTTGTGCCTATATGACTGGCCACGTACACTGTACGTGACGAGTTATATCAGGCTTTGTAATGCCGGTATTTGCTGATTCTCAGCATTTAACAGTCATTCATTAATGTCTCAGTATTGAGGCATTAATTAATGAAATAATTAAGCTTTTTGTAAAAGCTTCTTCCTTTCAGTAATGAAAGAATGAAGCCGTTACATGCAAATAGAGGACCGCAATTTGCGATCCCGTATTTGACAGCTCAAAATAGCAGAGAGGCAGCAGTGACTCACCTCACCTCTCTGCTATTTGTTTTGACAGCTCGAGAGCCCGATGTTTAGATACATTTCACTCAAAAGATAACAATGTATATCTTTTGAGTGAAATGTATCAGTTCTGATTGTCTAGGCATGATCAAAGAGCTTTTAGTGAGATCTGAATCTGACTAAAGTCAGGATCAGTCTCTAAGGTTATTATTAGCTGTTCCTAAGTTTGGATCAGCCTAATAGCCAAAAATAAAATAAAAAAGTTAATTTATCAAGCTGTCATAGTGATTGCTTGATATAAACTGACAAGAAAAAAAAAAGTTTTTTTATTTTATTTTTATTTTTTTTACAAAGTGTAAAAAAATTAAAATAAAGTGTAAAACAAAATTAGGAAAATATAAATTATATATAAATATATTTTTTATACTATAATTAATATAAAAAAATTCTAAAAAAAAAAAAAAATAATCAAAACTTGTGAAAAAAGTGTTTTCTTCTAGTTTTTTTCCTCATTTTTTTTTTTTTATTCAAACTAAGTGAGGGGTTAGGTACACATATGTGATATAATTATATAGCCCTATCTGTCCTCTAAAAAACTATATATAATATGTGTGGGTACATTTCGTAAGAAAGTATATTACTGCTGTGGAAGAATCACACAGCAAAAATGTAAAAAATGTGTCAGTCATTTATGAACAGAACCTGAAAACTAGCTCAGTCATGAAGGGGTTAAACAAATAATAACCTCTTCCATATGCCACTGTCTATTTGCTGTCTATACTACTGTATAAGTAACTGTCTGTCTTATCACCCTCCAACCTTTCATTTTTCCATCTCTTCTGACCTTGTAACCATTCTTTCCCCAACATATCCAATTGGTTATTGAGACAATCAAATATATTTAGTAGCCAATAGGGAGTTTCCGTGGCAGATAGAGGGGGCCAGAGTTCAAACATCCAAGCTCTGGCTGCAATTGAAATAATTGAAATAAAAGCATGCCCTAGCTTTTGGAGAAAACAGAGAAAGTTAACAGAAGATGCCTAGAGGTGGATTGTACCAATTGAATAAAATAAAATAAAAATAAAACTTTTTTCAATGTATGTGTGAGTAGTCCAAATCTTTTGTAGTTTTTTTTTAAAGTTTTTTTAAAAGTCTTTAAAAATCCATAAATGTAAGACACTTAAAAAGTGAAAATTCGGTGCAATAATGTGTCCAACGAAACTCCAAAATAACGAAACAAATGAAAAAAATGAATGAAGAAAAAAATTTAAGACAAAAATAAAAGGCAAAGTATCGAAAAAATGTGGAAAAAATGTAGAAAAAATGCAGCAAAAATCCCCTCAAGGAAATGCACTCACCAGATCCACAGGTGTTAAACACGTTTGTTTCATCAAGGTAAGTCTGCAGCTCCGTCTTTAGTATCCACACTCGATCAGGCTTCAGGGAAGAAAAGGTCTCCCGTTTTACCTGTGATGTTTAAACGGAATATCCTCGTATTTTAGGGGTCCCCCCGGTGGGATATCCAATCATATAATCAAAATAAGACATACGCTCATAGCGTAGTAAAACCCAGGTTTATTATAATACAGCATACAAGTTTAAAAAACGCGCTAAAATGTATTTTAAAAAAGCCGGCTGGTCACTTAAGGCGTGATGCCTGTTAGACTGGATCAAATGACATGAGAATAGGCCCGCCCCCGACGCGTTTCGTCACACAGACGTTCTCAAGGGATAGCAGGTCTTTGTAATTATTAAGAATTAGGTAGAGCCGTTTTCTCTCGCACAGGCAGGCATGGACAGCAATAAACTATTGAGTTTGTATCTTTCCCCACTCTATTAAAAATATATTGGACTTTTTTTGTGTATGTCCCACTTTCCTGACTGGGAAATCTTCTCAATAGATCTCCTCAATAGAGACACAGGTGGCGATACAAACCTGTCAGAGGTTCTAACCCTTCCCAACGTTATCCAAAATGAAAACATTTTACCTGGAGATGAACTTTAATTTCACCACCTAATTCCATCTTCCCCTAACTTTTCCATCTGCTAAAGTGTACTGTGACCACTGGGTAATCACTTGCTCTACCCAAAGATCTATCTCTCTGATGTCAACCTGATCACACATTGCTGGGTCATGGTGATCTTGGCAATAGATTGCCCTATCTGTCTGTCTACTTTACTGCCAGCACTGTTAATGGATTTAGCTACATTCTTGTTACTATGATCACTGCAATAGTTATTAATTTGGTTGTAAACAGTTATAGCCTTTCATTATTTGATAAATACAAGCAGTAGTGAAATGCTTTGTAGATGAAGAAATGTATATGTTTTGTTTTTTTAATTCAAATTGAAGTTGTAAGTTTCTTTGTTCAAAGGTCAATGGCACAATATACACTGGCAATCCAGTGCCTTTCTTTGAAGAATTTAGGGGAACCCTGAAAATGCAACACTGGGGATCTATTTATAAAAAAAATGGCATAGTTAATTGTCCAGCAAAACTACATTTATATCTGTTCTGTGTGAATCAATCAGCTGTTGTGAGAATATGGCAAAATCAAATGTTCTTAGGCTATTTGTCTTCTGGTTGAATGTTTTTCATATATTATGGGTGCTAGTGAAAAAAGATGAATTCATAGGAACAGAGTTCATTGGGAAAATATTGCATTATGGCCACTAGATGGAGCTGAGGTTCATAGGAAATAAATGCATCTTAAGCTGGCCATACATATTAGCATTTTTCTCATTCAGCCTTGCTACTACAGGGTTCCCATAGTAGCAATGGTAAAATGCATTTGGTAATTCCCTCCAACATTCTTTGGAATTGTTACATGTATCTCTTGTAAGTAAGGTGTACATATTTTAAGATCCTATCTAGTGGCCATAATGCGGTATTTCCCAGATTCAATCTATGTTCCTATAAATTAACCTATTTTTATTACTGGACAAACTAACAAAAGCTGGTTAATTTGCATGGAATAAAATGTGCATGCAGTTTCATTGGATAAATAGCTATGGAAATTGTTTTAAAAATAGACCCCCTAATTTCTAAAATATGAGAGGATATGCAGGGCCGGATTTCCCACAAGGACAACCAAGGCCCGGCCTTGGGGGGCCGCAGGGGTGTGGACTTCCTATCTCCCAATGCCCGGGACAGGCAGTTTCGGGCGCCGGGCGGGTAGTTGTTTTCTACATTTAGCCCTGCTTTGGGCAAGCAGAGCTAAATGTACAGCGGGAAGGCTGCTGCTTGTTTTGTATACAGCCTGCAGGTCTGCCATTCTCCATGGGCGGTCCTTTTTGGTGGGTAGAATGGCGCATTGAGGAACTTGGCCTTGGGGCAGCAGAGAGAGTAAATCCCTCTCTGAGGATATATAGAAAGGTAGTTCAAGACATTAAACAATTGATCATATAATATCAGAGAGCAAGGGTGTCCCTAGCATTATCACCACCTGCTGGAGTTTGCATGCTGCAGGGGGTGAGGCTTCTGCATCATCTCCCCGCCTAGTGAAATTACTGGTTGCAGGAGCTGGGTGGGATACTGGCAAGAGCATCCCAGGTTGCTAAAAACTGGGTGGGCAGATGTGTATGGCCCTTTAACATATTCCTGCCTGCCTCTTAGCAACCTGGGACCCTCTGGCCATAAAGAGGGTGGCAGACCTTGTTACAGAGAAGAAAAACTTTCAGATATCACACATAGGGATCAGCTTTTGGTTTGGGTCGACCGTGAGTTTGCTGCCATAGAAAACTATTACCAACCACGCACTTCCAGGCTTTTGAAATGTGATTAGGTGGCTTAGAATGGCCAAAATATGTGTTTTCTTATTTGCCAGGCCCCTCCCTATTAAAATCAGGGTTACCAGCAGCATTTGGTCAGAGCTAGTGTGGAGACTTGGAATAGAAAAGACAACTGAGAACTACCTTTTTGTGTGTGTCAACAACAGGTATTGTTGTTGTTTAGCTGCTGTGATCCCATTGCAGTTTCCTTTATTTATTTTTTAGCTTGCTTTTTTAGTGTGTTTGTATATGTTTTAAAAATGATTGATAGGTTAAAAAATGTATGTATAAGTTTGGGATTATAGTTTTAATAATTGGTATTTGGGGTTTAGTGTTTTAGGGTTGCAGTTTAGTGGGGTTTTTGAGGAAGTTATATTTTACTTCAGTAAAATGTTGTTGGGCCTTTTAATATTTTTTGGCGGGTCTGCAGCATGAATATTGCTAACACAGGCAAAGCTGCCCTTTGTTTGCAGCACATCACCACATACTGGTGCTATACAGTTTAGTGCTCCAAATAACCAAATTGTTAAGTACACAAAGCACTACATCCTTAATCCCTATATTGCCATAGCTGCCAATAAAGTAAGGCAATCTCCTGTATTAATCATGTCTGGGAGGTCTAAAGGGAGGGTCCAAGGTTCTTCATGTGCAGATAAGGTAGCAGGGAGAAAGCAGGTTCTGCATTAGCACGACAAAGAAGTGATCAGGCAGCACCTTTGAGAGGAAGAGCACGTTTTCTTTTTCTTTTTCTTTCTCGCAGTGGGTGTGCTATAAAGCCAGAGCATGTCAGCAGTACACTTTTATTGGTAGCTAAATGCACGGGGATGCTCAATAATTCTTGTTACCAGATGTTGAGACAAAGAGTGCCA
>NW_017306752.1:138748-179455 GCF_000935625.1 Nanorana parkeri | reverse complement strand
CCAGAAGCATAGGGGGGGCGGGGGGATGGGGCGGGGACACGTGGGAAGAAGCAATTGCCACTGATGTTCATGCAGCTGCAGTGTACTGCCAGGCAGCCAAGGGTGGGCATTATAACGTGGCAGAGCTTACCTGGATGCCAGAGATTGCAGATATCCCCAGGGCTACTGCACATAGCTCACCAGTCTGGGTTTTTTTTAACACAACTGCTGCTGACAGCACCGTATTGGTTTGTAGGCTGTACCTGCAGTGTATCAAGCATTGTAAGTCTAACAGTCATTTGGGTACCACATGCATGAGGAGGCACATGTATGTAGTAAGCTTGGTGGAAGCAGCATATCAATGATACCAATCGGCATAAAAAGGCCTGCACTCTTCCACCTCCTTGGTCCTCTCTTTCCACAAGAATTTCCATCTGCTGCCTCTACCAATGGAAGTTTGAGAGACTAGTCTTACGGCACAATAAGTAGGGAAGAAGATCAGCATAGGATCACCCAGAGTAGGGCCAATCATGGGCTTAAACCCAGATGTAAGTGTCCTAATGCCCACCACGCTGTCTTTAGCAGCATCCTTGATCATGCAGGTGTCTCCTCCCCAGCTGCTTTAGCGGAAGAAAAAAAGTCTCCTATCCTCATATCCAGCATTTCAAGATCAGCTTTGCAAAATTGCTAGCTTTAAAGCTGCTCCCATGCTAGCTGGTGGTATTTGCCCCTCTCCTCGACTTTGTGGCCTGTGCTGCACCACAGTGGCAGGTACCCAGCTGCCATTTTTCACCGAGAAGGCCATTCTTGCCCTCCACCATTATGCCTGCATATCAAGAGACCACACAGTCAGCACATGGCCACAGGCTTATAGTCCAGCAAGCATTGTTGGCAGGTATGTTAAATCTATTCGCAACACACTGGGTAAGTTTGCTGGAAGCTGGGAAGTATGCAGGGCAGGGCACACTGCTGGAACTGGTGGAGCCGCCACATGCCCTGCAGCCTGATGATGGTGAAAGATCATTCACCTATACCCCCTCCTCCTCAATGGCCCCATCCATTGACCCCTCCGAACCACCAGTCCCCTCCAAGTAACCAAATGCCTATGCAATGGACCAGACAAAACCAGGTATACCTGGAGACAGGAGTAACATTGGGATCTACAGGAGCAGGTTGATAGATTACTGACACATCATCTTGTCTCAGGCAGGGTCATATGTGAAACGGCACTAGCCTGCTGCCCATTCGTTTGCAGGCAAGGTTCACACAAGTGTCTTGCTTCACACACATCCTCAAACTGGTGGTGCAGTGGTTCCTAGTTAGGTACCCTGGCTTCCAAAATGTTTTGTGGCAGATCAGAAGAGTACACAGTCACTTGAGGCAGTGTTTGCCTGTCCGAAATACAGTGGCAACACAAGCTGTCTGCCAACTGCCTGACATGTAATACACCCATGCATTTGAACTTAACCTTGGCCATGCTGCATCTGCCGCAGCACGCGTCAATGAGTAGTTGTGTGAGAATAGGAGAACAGGCTCTGGGGATCTTTTCAACACATTAGTGGCTCCTGATTCAGGACATGTGTACCATCTTGCTACCATTCTAAAAAGCAACCAGAATGGTGAGTGTGATCAGTCTAGCATCAGCTGGTGAGTGGTCAGTGTGATCTGTCCACACAATCCCTCTGGTGTTCCTGCTGGAGCACAAACTGCATCGTGTGAACTGGGAACAACAGCAAGAGGAAGAGAAGGACTTATTGGTGACTCAGGGCCTGCTGGATCCTTTCACAACACACTCCATACCTGGAAGGCAGCAGCACCTGCCCAGTCTCTGAAACTGCGGCCTATTAAAAAGGCTGACATAGTGTGCATGGAGCCTGTACAATGTTTCTAGCGGCAGTTTCTGGAAAAATGCACTATAGCTTTCATTTCATTAAAAAAATCTGCATCATCTCCCCATCTTGCATTCCTATCAAGCTGTTTACATACTCTACAGCCACTGTACTATATATCTATATTTTCTTTTTCATTATTGATTGGCTGAAATACAGCAGCAGAACCCCAATCTGATTTGTTTCAACTTGAAAAAAAGGCTTAGACAATAGTCTCTGAAATATGCCACTGTAATTTTTATTTCAGAATAACAACTGCCTTGTCTCTGGAATGTGGGGCTTGTAGTTTCAAATGTTTTTGTGCACTCTGTTTTGACATTTCATTAAACTTTTAGGACAATACAATGCAATACTGCAAAAAAAGACCAAAAGCTATACTATTAAACTACTTTGCTACTGCTTGCCAATTGAAACACAGTTGAGGTCATTTTCTTTAATTAAAGGAGAACTATGAGGTGCTTTTCCCCATAGTTCTCCTAAGGGTAAGGGGAGGACACAAACTAGCGTCCTCCCGTCACCCAAAGCTCAGTATACCGTGAGCTACAGCTGCGTGAGTGACAGCTGGCTCTGCCTATCTAGAGGCAGAGCCAGCTGTACCCGCCCCCTGCCCACTCTGGCCTATTACTGCTAGATAAACAAAATCAGGTGTCAGCCAAGCGATAATGAAAAAGACAAATAATCTCTATTATACTAAATATGTTATGCCAGTATACTGTGTTGCTAATGCTATCTGTGAGAATAGCACAGCTCCCATCACTACATACAGCTTAAAGGCAACTTTTAAGCATGTATTAAAAAGGAAGTGTTTTCCCATGTTGGACTCAAAGGGGGTGATTTACTAACCTAAACACATGCACGCACTAGGTGCGTGTGATTTTTACACAGCAAAACGTATTTATCAACCAAAAAGTCTCTAAAAGCATATTTCCACTAATGCCATATATGGAAAAATCATGCACATGATGCATATATAATGCTGCTTCACAGTTTAGACAAAAATGGTTAGCTCATGCATTTACATTCCTGCATTCATCAACGCAAGCAACACAATGTAGAGCTAATTTACACAACATCACCTTGCAATTCATGCAGGGCTTTGCACAACACACCTGCTGGGTGTGTACACCCTACAAAGGTGTCTAGATCCCACCAATAGATCATGCTGGGAGGGAACACACTACAGAGGTGTATACTTGTTCATGGCGTGTTTATAAGGTTAGTAAATCAACCCATTTTCCCTTACTTTTCTCCCAGTGACAGTGGCCGCAAGTACAGATAGAGGGTGATTTTCTGGAGGAACACAGCCAAAAAAAACATGAATGGTTGCCTATCCTTCCCCATTGTATCCAACATTGTTTTATGGAGGAAGCCTTTGTGCAGACTACAAACTGCTCTGAACAATTTAAAAGGGAGTCCATCCCCATAGAAAGACTGTGGACACACTACATTTCCTCTCTTTAACAGACAATGCTTCTAGAGCTTTAACCTTTAGTAGTTATGCTATGTGTTTGGGAACATGAAACCAATATAGCGTAGGCAATATACCAATTTGGCTGCAAAAGTGGAAATAGTCTTTAAATACATGACTAGTCCGTTAATGAATGCTATTGGTTAAAGTTATCTGCAGACAGTATAATCAAAACAATATAGTCTTCAGGGGAAAAAAAGTGTTTTGTTTTTTTTAATCATACCACTTAGAGGAAATACGAAGTGGTGACTTCAGTTGGCATTTAGTGTGAATCTGATCCTGGGGCTCACACTGTGTTCTACTGATAAGAAATCTACTTTCGGTGAAGGATGATGAAGTATTACAGAAGCTCAGAGCTGCAGGGGATCCAGAACACAGATGAAAACAACAGAGGCACATGTTACAATTTGCCATTATTATACAGATTTGAGCGAATTAGCTTGTTTTACCACTGGAATATAATTAGCAAAGCCGACATGCCTACTTATCACTTTATTCACTCATTCTTATTAGTCCTTTAATTATCTGAACTAGTCATAGCTTTTTGTATCTACCTATCTTTCACAAGATTGTTTATAAAAACTGAAGCAATGGGAATATTGGCCATTGCCAATACAAAGCAAATGCTCCACCCTGCACAATAAAACTGCTATATCAGATACCATGGCTGTTATGTGTATTAACACTACATTTATGTTGATGCTTACGAGTCTACTCTTTTATGTAGACAGCAAACTCTATAGACATAGAATATATTTTTTATAAATCCAGAATTAACACATACATAAGTATAGCTTATCACTGGTTTTGTCTTATTTAAAATGCCCATACAGTCTTGCTGTAGTAAGAAATATAGAACCTGCCATTTCTGACTTTCTGAAAATACTAGTTGCTTGTCTCTATGTGGCTTTAATACTTTTGATGTCACTGACCTGGTAAAGCGTGCATCAGGGGAATCCAGCTCTCCTTATGAGTATGCTTGTTATGGCTTAGTGACTCAGAAGGCATTAACCTCCCTGGCGGTATGACTATGCAGGATTTTAGCATGCCAAAGCGGCACGTTGTTTTTCATGGCAATTTGTTGTTTTATATTGTAGGCCTGTAATTCTTAATAAATCTTAGGAATAACTCACCTAAATCTGTCCAAGGGAGAGTCCAGTAGACATCCCGTGTATGATAAATTTTGAAACACAAAATCATAAATTATAATATAATAAATAATTATAAGAAATTATAATATAATAAATAATTATAAAAAAATTATAATATAATAATTTAAAAAATGGTCCAGTAAATGGGAATTCTGGGGGCGCTGCCTGATCTGTACCACAGTCAATAGAGTACCAAGTTCGCACATCCCTGAGTTCGGTCGCAGAATCGTCGCTGTTGTAACTTTCAGTGTCTGATGACGAATTTCCCAACGAATCGCTATCACTCAACTCTGCAAGTGATTTCTAACTTACTATCGCTGTTTTCTACCTGGTCTAAAACTGCTTTTGACCTAAAGGGACGCTTTTTGGATGCCATGGACGTTCACAAGTTTCAAGGCAGAAAGAACAGTAAAAGTGCAGGCAGGGCACTGGTCAAAGCTCTAGGGACAAAATTGAAGTGAAATAGCTTGATACATAAATGTAATTATAGCAGATGACATTGTATTGTGTGTATTCTGTGTAAATGTCATGTTTGCACTTTTGAATTTCCCGCCGGCTCCGCCCCACGCTGTGAGTCCGAAAACGAAACTGAAAGCCGAATGCAAGCATCGGCCGGGCGCACACAGCAGAGGACACCGTGGGCTCGCAGGAACAAGGTAAGTGACACTTTTGCGCAAAATTAACCCCGAGCCACACTCGGGAATACCGCTAGGGAGGTTACAGCATTGACACGCCATTTTTTTAAAATTTAGGAATGGGTAAGCAGGATTACTTATGAAATGTACTGAAACTATGAGATTCAAGTATGCTCTGTGCTGCTTTACAATACAGATCAGACATATTGCCTGAGACTTTACTCTGCACTCACAGTGCAGTCATCAATTTGTAATCTAACAATCCCATACTAAGAAACCTAAAGTGCCTTCTGATTGGAGTGAACCTATGGCAAGACTATCAACTTTAAATTCCAAACAAGAGGTGAGCTTTAAAATAAGCCCTCACTGACCTTTGTAGCTGCGGGCACTGTGGAGCAATTCATCCTGAAGTTTCACAGCAGGCACACTAAAGTTTTTCCAAGTCATTTCTCGTGGCAGCTCAGCTCATGTGGTTCCCTTTCATAGAGGTCCTGCTCTGTATTTACATCAGAGATTAGAAGGGTGGATGCCTGCAATTCACTGCTGGGAAGAAAAAGGGGAGATTGAGCTGACCTGCTGAGATAATGACTTCAGTGCTTCTGCTGTGAACTTTGAGAATGATTTGTTCCACAGTAACTGCAGCTTCAGGGGTAACTGACTGCTTATGCTAAAAAATATGTACTGCTTGTTAGGAATTTGAAAAAAAAAAAATTGTCCTTAATCTAGCCACAGATTCACTTTAAATTCTCACTAGGTACATTTTTAAACATAATATTTGTCTACTTGGTCCAACTCACTGACTTGTTCCTTTTATTTTCTACTACAAGCAGTTACTACATTATTATCCAATAGTCAATTGTATGCATATATTGCTATATTTCTGTGATAGGCAATTGACTAATATGGCTGCTACCTTTATATTTAAAATGTTATGAGAAAAAACAAAAATGTTTTTTTCTTTTCTGCAATAAATATTACACTCACACATTTAAAAAAAAAATCACATTTAAAAAGATTTAGGAAAAACAGCCCACCCACTGAATGATTCAAATTTGTATCCCAACCTTTTTCTCTTTAAATCCCTTTGGTTAAATCACATCTGCCTGCAGTGGGTGCATGGGAGCAGACTGAAAAGAAGAAATTGATTGCTTGAACAAATGTATACATAGTAAAGTTCCAAAGCTATTGCAGTATACAGTTTTTTCTATGAAACAAAAGACTGGTCTGTAGATAAAATATCCAATAATAATAGTATCCATTAAATGTTTTCAATATAGTATGTTTTTAGGTAACTCACAGCTGATTTACAGATTCAATCGACTGTATAGGAGGTACAGTTGTGGATTTCTTGCCACTGTGCGATTGACAAAGCCAGATTTTAGTAGCACACCCAGTGGCCAGCTGTGGTTGGGTTCCTTACCATCAGCAGCCTACGTTTCTAATGGCCCTAAATTTGAACTTCGGGCAGACCAGGCTATTGTGTACCATTCTACATACACTCTGGAGCATAACCTTGCTATTGCCCAGTAAACAATCATGTGACAAAGATCTGCAGGTCCATTCAGAGGCCTCATAAGAAGTTTGCTATATCTGGGTGCACTGGATTTTCATAAAACCCTAATTAAGGAAAATCAAATTGACTTTTTGATTTCTGGGCAGAGACACCATTTTCTGGTTAGTATTGCCAGTTTTCTGATAATTTTGTGAGTGTTGCCAAGAGTTGCTCTGTATGTAGATACATCCAAACTCAACTGTTTCTTCTTCAGACATTGTGTGGTGCACTGATACAAAAATGTAATGAGGATGGCAACCCTGGGGAGAGTATGTGGGTCAGTTGTTAGTTTGATATATTTTAGAAAGAAAAAAAGTCATTTATCTGGAAAAGACCAGGAGGCAAGCACTCAGTATAAAAGATCCCATACCTGTATATGTGTTAAAGCTTTGCTCAATGAACAGGAAAACAAATCATGCAATTGTTCATTCTAAAGTGTCAGGCTGCATGTGCACTAAAAAATGCTCTCTCAAGATGTTATACTACTAGAGTCCCGTTCTATATTTCCACAATGTGTTTCACATTTTTCTGTTTCATTCACTGTTGTCAAAGAAAAGAATGGATAGGATAATTCCCTCTACAACCGTTCATCTTTATTTCACCTTATCTGTCTGATTTTGTAAGATTTCCAAATCTACAATGTCATCCAACATCCACAGTTTATCATGTTCATACTGTTGGGAAAGCAACCATCCATTCATCTTTCAGTCATCCATCACTATTTGATCCTTACTGTGTTAGACTTAAAATTGTAAACTTTAACTGATGTCATTTGAGTAACCTTTCTCTTCTTTATCACTGCTTTATTTAGAATGAACGTTTCATGTACCATTTATCAGTAAGTTTATTATTGAAAATGTAATAGTTGGTACTTTTGGATGCCTATGGTACTATTCACTTTTGGGATCAGAATTTTGGCATAATTAGCATTTTATTCACTGCATACAAATTTTAATGCACTATAAAGCTTAAACAAAGGGCATGGTAAGCTGAATACTGCCACAGGGGAAAATGCCAAAATTAAGTAAAGTACAAAAAGTTCCAAAAATTTTAAAAAAATACCATTTAGAAGATAACCACTTTTTTATGAGACTTTGGGGTTGATTTACTAACCTTATAAACACGCCACGAACAAGTATACACCTTTGTAGTGTGTTCCCTCCCAGCATGATCTATTGGTGGGATCTAGACACCTTTGTAGTGTGTACACACCCAGCAGGTGTGTTGTGCAAAGCCCTGCATGAATTGCAAGGTGATGTTGTGTAAATTAGCTCTACATTGTGTTGCTTGCGCTGATGAATGCCGAAATGTAAATGCATGAGCTAACCATTTTTGTCTAAACTGTGAAGCAGCATTATATATGCATCATGTGCATGATTTTTCCATATATGGCATTAGTGGAAATATGCTTTTAGAGACTTTTTGGTTGATAAATACGCTTTGCTGTGTAAAAATCACATGCACCTAGTGCGTGCGTGTGTTTAGAGGTTAGTATATCACCCCCATAATCTCAGATAAACATTTTTTTGAAGTAATGATTCTGGCAACAGAGTCTGTTTTAACATATGCATATCTAATTTTCATCACAAACAGTTTTAATTACTTGGGTGTATAACTTTTTTGTTGCAATTCTCACCATTTGTCCAGCACTGTCCCCCACAGATTCACCACTCAGCAATCCAGCAATATTCCTATTTCACGGTGAATAGCACCCAGGTTCATTCAACCCACTTTCAGTGAGTGCAGAACATCTTGGACCAGCTTTTCAGGTGCATCACCAAGGCACCTTGCACTCACAGTACAGTCATACAGAGAATGGATCTGATATAATCATGTCAGCAACGCTTTGCATTATTGAGGACCTCCAGCATCAGAAAAGAGGGGATAGTCCTGAAATGTGTGTAAGGCTTTCCTGCATTCTGTGATATATAGGCTGTAAGAAGCTGTAAACCCCAACTGAATGACATTTACAGGGTTATTCACTAAAAGGTAAAGAGTTTGGAGAAGGCAGGAGAAGTGAACACTCTAGGCCAAAATAGCTGAACAGGAAAGTAAGCTGAATCGGATAATTTTTCCAAATCGGCTATTTTGTCCTAGATTGTTCACTTCTCCGGCCTTCTCCAAACTCTTCACCTTTTATTGAATAACCCTTTTAGTTTGCTAAAGCACTGTGTATAATTGCTATTTAAAAGACTGTGTTAACTTTTTCATCCTTCATTACATCTCGGTGCTACTGATCTCCTGTAACATCTTTGCATCCACTTCCTGTGTCACATTGTCACATACCTGGTGTAGGCTGGGCTGATGAGAAGGCTTCCCTTACACCTTCTGTCCAGTATTCCCTGGAGTTGGGACAGGGTATAGATGGAGGAGGAGTGGCACAGGTGCCTGTAGCGAATATAGATGCAGCAGAGAAAAAAAGGCAGTCTGGGAACAGCACAGAAAAGCACAGAACACAACATCCGTTTTCTGTGCTGACCTGATCTGTATGCTCCTGCACTAAAAATGCATCCCAATGTATCCCTATGTGTTTTTGGGGCTACAGTTCTCACGTGCGCAGTCCGTTCAGGTTACGACAGAAAAATACTGCATGTCACATTTTGTACGGTCAGAAAACGGTCCGGAAAAGCAAAATGCGTAAAAAATGCACTGCACTGCAGCTAACATACTGACGGTCCCACTCCAGAATTATTTTTTTTTTTTTTAACTGGAACACACCAAAAACGTGGCAAAAACGCGGCAAAACACATAGCACCTAACACAGATCTGCACTCAAAATAAATTTGAGATATAGGAAATTGCACTGCAGCCTTGGAAGATAAATACAACGACCTCTCAGCTGAGGTAAATACTCTAGATAAGGATATGGACTTTCTTAGGGAGGACAATTAGACTCTCCTCTCCAAACTGGAAGATATGGAGAACCGGTCTTGCTGTTCCAATCTGCGTATCAGGGGTCTCCCTGAGCGAGGTCGGTGATAATCTGGCCTGGAAATCCGCAACAAACATCATATCCCTTATAAATGGGGATTCCCATTTCGTCTCCTCTTCTCTCACAGTGTAAACATCATGCCTGGACTACTTTGGAAAAGATGCAATCTAGATTTTCCACGTTTCGGGTGAAGAAAAATTGTGGAACTTTCACCAGAATAATCAATTTTTCATTTATATTTCATAATCTTTATTTTTCTATTGATAACTTTTTGATATATATATAATGTTTGCTCATATATATACATATATATATACATTTTTTTGGGTGCATTTTTTGGTTTAATTCACATCACGGATTGAAAATTTTTTCGGAAAGACTTATGGTTTTCATTGTTTCATTTGTATTACATGCTTGATTGGTGCATATGCCTCATTGGTCTCACTGCTATTTTGCACTGTTTCACATATTTATGTATTTATTGTATGGGATGTACGAATAATTTTTTAGTTCACCCTTTATATACTAGATTTTACGGTTTTTACATTGTGTTACTTTGTTACATTTTTTTATTCACCTATTGAGTGGGGAATCCAGTTTTTATTTTGAATGTTTGCACATTAGCACTTTTCACAATTAATGGACACCTGTTCTCTGGTATTCCGTACTCACAGGGGTAGGTCTCTTTGAAGACTTATCCACAGGGTTGTTAATTCAGGGTGTTTCATATATATCTATAAAATATTTTTTACATTTATCAAAAAACCTTAAGCGCTGTGACTACACTTCATATTTTCACAACAGGAAGAGGCCCTGAGCTGAAAAGGGAAGTTCTCCCAAAGCATCAGAAGACATGAGGATTTAAAACCTCCACCTATAAGAGATCCCGCAGCAACTCAGATCCTAATAATTCTGGGGACTCCAGAAGCCCTGCGATCAAGCTGATCCCTAGATCCAGATTGATGTACATCTCTTTATTGCCTTGTTTTTGGCAAGATAGGTACTTGTACCACATGTACCACAGTGGAATCTCATCCCATCCTGAGACTCTCCCGCCTGCTGTTGTCATGCATTCCTGTTCCTTAGTTCACCAAATGTATAACAAACTACGGCTTTATGTATTTACTTCTAGCTTTTAAAATGTTTACATGGTTTTGCTAGTTTTTTCCTCAGCAACAATTACAATAGTTATAGTATTCATTATTATTAAAGACTAGCGCACCATTTCCATGTGTTGGATATGTCATCAGTGTCAAAACCCTTACCACCCCTGCCAATATTTGTTTGCATGTCAGTGCACTCTTCCTCATGGTATTCCCTTGGTCTGTCTAACTCTCCACATTGCAAAAATGTGATGTTTGTATACATCTCCAGTTTTTTCGCTACTGTAAATTGTTTTGGTTCTTTTATGCTACTTTTATGTACCAATATTACTTTATTACAGTAAGTTTGGAGACTTTAGCGCTTACTTGCAACTAGTAGCTGCTACTTTTGAAACCACCAGCAAAGTTAGGCCATTCCTGAAGTGCTGGTAGGTCAAAAAGAATCAGATCTGAAGGGTGCTCCGTGGAGCCTAAGGGCTTCCGATATTTCTTTTTAAAACCCTACATTAAAAAACAACCAAAGGTTTTGAATTTTTCTCTTTTTGACCTACCTTTACTACATGCCAACTTTGGTATGTTTATAGCTAATTTATCTGCATGCAAAGGGATCCCAGAGCACCCATACAAGATATAAAAAGCCTACAGAATTGTCATGACACTTGGAAATACCTCACATGTATCACATTGCATGCATTTGTATCATTTTACATGCGACTTTTCATATTGGACTTGGTCAATTTAAACTTATTAATTAATTTATCTCTGTCACATAGTATAGTAAACAAATCAATATATATTGATAACTCTTGGTGAGCATCACAAATACCAATCCAGTTGCTTCTTGCAAACAGAATCGTTTTTATTGGTGCTATTTCCAAAGGTGCTGTAAAGTGGTCCAAATAAACAAAACTTTACAATAAAACCTAGCCATGTTCTGGCACTAACGTTACGCAAACACAGCCCTGCTTAGCAGACTGAACAAGCCTAGTGCTTGTCAGCCACAAAAATGCACAAACCTTAGCTCCAACACACTCAACCTGCCTGCTCCCAGGCTACAGAATCATAGGCTTATGTCTCATGTGGGACTACATTTCCTGTAAAAGAGGGTGCATTACTGGGGTGTTTCAGAGGCTCCAGAAAAATCAATGCCAGGAATCTGGGTGATATATAAACCTCTCCATACTCTTTGCTAGACCAGTGTCATTTTCAATGTCAATGAGCTCATCAATCAAACTGCACATTAAAGTTAGGCCATTTAGCCTAAGAGTCTGAAACTCCCGGGTCCAGCCGCTAAAGTGAGCGGTGACATAATCATGTAACCGTTTTCTTTCTTACATAAGAAAGTACATAAAGAAATAAAGCAGACTGGTGGCTAGGGAGATAGTGGCCATAGTGGTATTTACCCAGTTCACAATTATCTTAAGGTACAGAAGAACCTTCGCATTCATATAATAAAGTATGTGCCTGGAGTTCAGCTTTAAGGTAAAAATAGGAGCACAACAACAACAGCAGTGTTATTTCTTGTCCAACAAATTACAAATGCAAGCACCCAAATGCACATTAGTATCTGCATATCTGAAAGCCTTAATCAACAACAATTTTAAAATATTGACAAAGCTTTGTGTTTATAGGCTATGTAAGGTAGTTAGTTCACTTTATTTAATTTGAAGACTAAGTACATGATCGTGACAAAGAAAATTAAGAAATGGAGAAGCATGAAATAAATTTGTTGTAGATATAACAGCGGAAAAACCTTTCTTCTACCCGTGTTCCATGACATATGAAGAAAACAGTGACCCAGGAAATAAAATCAAAAGTAGCTGTTGGAGAGAGATGTTATTATTAATTAAAGAAAGGTTTGCGCAAAAATTGGAAAACAGGATTTTTCTACTCACTTTAAAATCCTTTCCTCAGTGTCCATTGACGGACACAGTTTAGTGCAGTGGTTCTCAAGAAATAAACTGTCACTACAGGGGAAATAAACACTAGGCCCCTAGAAAACTTGAGGCTATAGTCCTCCCGCTTCCCACATATTCAGTGGTAGCAAGTACTTTGAAAGAGAAAAATATAACATATAAGGGGAGGAGCTGTGTCTCATGCAGAACCTTTTGGCCAAAATTAGCATTTTCAGAGGCAGATACGTTGACCTTGTAAAAAAAATCTGAACACAAGACCAGATTGCAGCCTTACAGATCTGAGACACATCTCTGCAAACACAGACACCTCCCTCTTCTGAGCTGGTGGGGGTAAACCTTCCTGCTGACGTGGATTTATCTGCATGTTTTGAGTTCTTGGTCTGCCGCAGAGGTTTAAAATTTCCTGAGCCTGAGGGAGAAGAGGAAGACTTGTGGGTCCAAGAGCCGGGACCTGATTTGAAGGAACACAAAGAACCTTTTGATGCAGAAAAAGGAGGTGTCGACCTGTGCCGTTGATCCTTATTTTTGCGGAGCTGGAATAAGTGAGTACTCTTAGCCCATGTTTCTTTAATAATGATTTTGTCTGAAGAGCTAAAAAGATGGGGATGCACATAAAGTGCAATGCAACGCTGTGTGTGTTCCCTATTTTTCAAACCAACAAAGATGTTTCAGGGTTGCACAACACATCTTTATCAAGGTAAGAGATAAAAAGTTCTGTCACCGTGATAAAGGGGTTTTGCAGACATCTTCATGCTTAAATTGTTAACATGTTACAATATAAACAGCATCATAAAAAACAAAAACTGCATATAAAGGAGCAATCTTGAAAAATTGTGCTATTATTTATTTTAGTTTATTGCAGACAGGGGTGGTATTTCCTCACACTTCCTTTCCCCTGTCATCACTCACTCATATTGTACATTGTCGTTTTCAGCAAAGTCCCCAGGTAATAAACAACAGAGAGCTGATCTACACTATATTACCAAAAGTATTGGGACACCCCTCCAAATTATTGGATTCAGGTGTCCCAATCACCTCCATGGCCACAGGTGCGTAAAATCAAGCACCTAGTCATGCAGACTGCTTCTACAAACATTTGTGAAAGAATGGGTCGCTCTCAGGAGCTCAGTAAATTCAAGTGTTGTATCGTGATAGGTTGCCAACTGTGCAATAGGTCCATCCTTGCAATTTCCTTGCTACAAAATACGGTCAACTGTTAGTGGTATTGTAACAAAGTGGAAGCAACTGGAAACAACAGCAACTCAGCCATGAAGTGGTAGGCCACGTAAAATGAGAGAGCGGGGTCAGCTCATGCTGAAGCGCACAAAAGTCGCCAACTGTCTGCAGAGTCAATAGCTACAGACCTTCAAACTTCGTGTGGCCTTCAGAATAGCACAGCAACAGTGGGTAGAGAGCTTCACGGAATGAGTTTCCATGGCCGAGCAGCTGCATCTAAACCTTACATCACCAAGTGCAATGCAAAGCGTTGGATGCACTGGTGTAAAGCACGCTGCCACTGGATTCTAGAGAAGTGGAGACGTGTTCCCTGGAGTGACGAATAACGCTTCTCTCTCTGGCAATCTGATGGATGTGTCTGGGTTTGGCAGCTGCCAGGAGAACGATACTCGCCTGAATGCATTGCGCCACATGTAAAGATTAATGGAGGGAGGATTATGATGTGGGGTTGTTTTTCAGGGGTAGGGCTTGCCCCCTTTGTTTCAGTGAAGGGAACTGTTAAGGCATCAGTATACCAAGCCAGTTTGGAGATGGCCCTTTCCTGTGTCAACATGACTGCGCACCAGTGCACAAAGCAAGGTCCATAAAAGACATGGATTAGCGAGTTTGGGATGGAGGAACTTGACTGGCCTGCACAGAGTCCTGACCTCAACCTGATAGAACACCTTTGGGATGAATTAGAGCGGAGACTGCGAGCTCGGCCTTCTCGTCCAACATCAGTTCCTGACCTCACAAATGTGCAACTGGAAGAATGGTCAAACATTCCCATAAACACACTCCTAAACCTTGTAGACAGCCTTCCCAGAAGAGTTGAAGATGTAATAGCAGCAAAGGGTGGGCCAACTCAATATTAAACTCTATGGACTAAGACTGGAATTTCATGTGCGTGTAAAGGCAGGTGTTCCAATACGTTTGGCAATATAGTGTATGTGTGATAACATACATACAGCTCAGAATGCAAAGGCTTTTGCATGTAGGAGTATTACTTTAGTCCAGGAAGTGGATTTTGTCCCTAGATAACGCATAAACAGAGATGGTAGTGGCCTTTTGGAGAGAAGGAAGATGAAGGCATTGTCAGTATGAGTTCTGTGGTCTGTTTTAGAGTTAATAAATACTTGCAAATGTTGCACATTACTCAATGTGAAAAAAATAAAGAATGCTAAACTCAGTTTAATATATCTTCTAATCTTTTTCTGTTTTGAGGGGCATTTTACCCTTTGGAATTACTGTTCATTTGTTATGTGTTTAATGAATAAAAAGAAAAAGAAGTGCCCTTTTGTCACCTAGAAAAGCTCCAGTTTTGGTGACTGGATTTCAGCAACCAAGGCCATTTCATTTCTAACAGCTGGTCATGCCTTCTTCAGTTCTATTTTTATAAGCTACAAATGGCATCACTTAAAACACTGCTCATGGTCAGGCCTGTCAAATTCTCCAGAGAATATTATTAGAGATTATTCATGCTTTTTATGTTGGTCAGACCACTTATTTCCTTCTCTTTTCTACTGTAATCAAACATGACATATCTGGCAATAGTTCGTGCTATCTGTTCATTTCAAGAGCAATTGCATATGAAATTAATAAAATATGCCTGTAACTTAATTTGTACTCGAAGATCAGGAACAGCAAAAATATATCAAAACAAATGAGAAGAGCGAAGGCAAGGACTGGCAAATTGATAAAAAATACCTACATTTCCAAGATTCAGTAGCAGAGAGGGCTGTTTTTCAGCGATTATTAATGACGCACACAGTCAGAAATAAATACATATCTTATTATTTTTGCTTTTCAAACATTTTCTCTCTCCCCTGTGAAACTTTTTTACAGCAGTCCTTTTGTGATGGTATTTTAAGTGCTGGGTTGTTTTTTTATGCTATATTTACCAACCTTGCTGAGAGATAAAATACAACACATTCAATCTGAGAAAAATACTGTGCATACTACTGTATGTAGCAAAATAAATATGTACAAAGATTGAATGTGCATTATACAGTGTTGGAAAGTTAACTACATTAAAGCTGACATACAAGCAAACAGTTAAATACACTGCTGACATAGATATATGTGGAAACATTATTTGTAATTCTGCTTAGAATTTCAGTCACTCTTGCCAGACAGCATAGCAAGGTCCCTGACCTCTAGTGCAGTTAGGCAGTACAAGATGTTCAAGAACCTGCTCTCAGCAAGCTGTTTGGACAATGAACAGCAGCACACCAACAAGGTCATCCATGAACACTCCCCTCCTGTAAGCATGGTCACAGTGATTGACTAACAGCACTTCACAAAGCATTAGAGTCTTGACTTACTCAGAGTGCTGATTTTCCCTTTTCCAATTGAACAGGGCTAAAAAATTACTGGATGCTGACATTTCAGTACTTCCATTAGCTGTATTAAAGATACTGTATATTGAAAGAGCAACTCCAGGCAAACAGCTAGATACTGTACATATAGGCATGGCCAGATGCATCACTCAGCATAATAGGCCTATGCATATAGGCATCAAAAGAAAATGGGAGACTGTTCAGTATAGTCATTAGCCACGTTTTTTCCAACGATAAGCAAAAATACAGTAATCTAACATTAGCTTATTAGAACACTGTCAAAATAGTATAAGCCATGATATAATTAGTAAAACAAGAAAATGTTCTGTGTAGAAAAAATTATCCTAGCAGAAGGGTACCAAAGGATGAATGCTTTCAGTATGCAGTGATGGAAACCCAGCCCAAACTATATTGGAAGCTTTTTACTTGCCAAGTGATTTGTAGTTCTAGGTCAGCCATTCTTGTAATTCAGGTACTCACACCAGATCTTCAACCTCTACTGCAGCAGCACAGCCTGATCAAGAACAGTGAACCAAAGCACACCTACAATTTACAGACTGGACAGCACAGTATCATCTTTGCACTGAAAAGATCTCTCTGCTCATTTTGCTTTGCTCACATCAGTAGGTTATCCCAGTGATCATCCTTCCCCTCCTGGTGTAAGTGCTGATTTTGTTGCCCTTTCTCAAATTAATTGTAGAAGTTTAGGCTCCATTATAGCAACTGATGCAACCTTAGTGACGAAAAGCTACAATGTCTGCATCCATTTAGCCGAGAATGAGTATTCAAGGGTATCTCACCAAAAATGAAACTCCTGCAGGGAATGCATTCAATTTGACTTTGAGCCAGTCACACAAACAGGAAATAAAAATCCTCCAGGGACATTTTGTACACCAAACGTGTCCAGAACATCTCCTGTTTGTGTATTATGGTTAGTACTGTGGCATTTGAATGTAAGAAATTAAAAAAACTTAAGAGTTTTCAGAAGATTGAAATAGAAGGATCACTTTAATAACATAAAACTAACAAAATGGTTTGTGTAGCAATTATATATTTTTACTTTATTTTACATCAATTGCTGACAAAAGCAAAATGTTAACAAAATAAGGCTAATCTTTATTAGCCAGCAATGAAACTGCGTGAAGAACTGTGCACTGGTTATCTGTGGGAACTCCCCCAGATGTCTGCACTGATAAGCCATTAAAATTACAGGGAACCCTGGCAATAGACATTTTAGTTTCCATTTAACTTTTGAAGGTTTAACTTTCTGCCTAATCTTTGCCTAAAGGGAGACTGCAGCATTAGTTATTAAAACACTGAGCTTGTTCAGGTAGTTATAACGTAGGCAGAACCTCCCTGTACATATATCAGTTTTTTAAGAAAGGGAAAAATAAAGCAGAAACTCTGTACATATATCAGTTTCAGAAAGGGACAAATAAAGCTAACAGCAGTTTCTTCTAAAAAGATGACTCAAAGAATAAACATTAAAAAAAATGAAATACAGGTCCATACATTAATGTCTAAATGCCTGTATTAGCCTCACCAATGAACCTCTATTGAAATGTGAAAGAAAATCCCTTGTTTACTCCTTGCTTTCCAGCTTACCTGCTCCTCCACTGATAGAAGCCTAATTTTTGGGCATTACTAATATTGACCTCAGGCAGACCTCAGCTGCCCGAGCTCAACATGAAAGGGATTGTTTCAATTAAAAAAAAAAACAGTAAATCCAAAATGTGAATCCAAGAGTTCCTTAAATGTGTGGGCTGCTTTAGTTTTTTTTTTCATTTTTAGCAGGTAAGCCTGCATGTAATATACTCCAAAATGCACTGAGGGCCCCAGCGTGCATTTTGGATTGCTGGGCCTCCAGTGCATCCCTGCACCTTTTGAGGAGGAGTAGGCTACCTCCAGGTACACCTCCATTTATCGACTGCATTAATATGCTCCAACATGGAGACTCATAGAGTTAGGACCACACTTCACAGAGGAGCCTTGAGAGGGCAGTGTGGCTTCTACATATTTTTGGCCAAAGGTTTATACAACTAAAACCCTCTGTTTTTAACGCATACTGTTGACAGGGTAACTTGTTTTGTTGCAGGCTAGCTGGCAGGTGTGCTTGGACTTTGCAGGTGTTTTGTAATGTAATAAACTTTCTGTCAACACTCCCTCAATGTTCTGTATTCATGGAGGCGCTGCAATGTCACCTTAAAATAAAAAGAGGTTTGGGACAAAATTACACCCTTCCTCTCCTATTCTCCATTATGTGTTGTGATGTAGTTCAAAGAGAAACGATAAAACTCAGCAGAGAACAGAGGAAGTCATCACCTCACAAAATTGGCAGGAAATGTCTGCACTTATTGAATAGTTAAAACAAATTGCTTTCAATAGTATAATGAACAGACCAAAAGGGAGAAATTGGGGAAATTAATTATTAGAGTTTACATACACTTTAAGAGATGGTGAACTGTAAGATTACTTCTGATTCTTTATTGTTCTACACAATGTACACGTGTAGGATGCAGTTGCCTGTTTTTGTTTTCGCAACTAAATTTTTAACAATGCTGGTTACATTTACAAACAGAATTTTTATTTGTTGTGCTCACTATAATAAATCAGATTTTGATTTAAATAGTTTAACATCATGTACATCCAGCATGCATGTTGTATATGTACCATTTTAAAATAGAGTACCATTTAAAATAAAACACAAAATAAGTGTCCGTGCAACAAAATCCAGCATGAGTTTTAGAATAAATAAGATTCTCTGGAGAAAGTCTATCCTTCTGGGAACACACAAACATATGCAGTAGAATATCTAGGGCGATCAGGATTAGCCATAAATCTTGTGAATATTTTTACACATAGGGACATTTTATATTGAAGTCTGATGAAAGAGTTTGTAACATAAAAAAAACACAGAGAAGGAAGCTTTAATTGTTCACAGAAGCAATATGGTATTAAAGGAGATATTATATGGATAGTTTAGTGTTATAACAGTTTAACAGTTTATATACAGTTCAACAGTTATATAAAATAAATGGTACTAAAATTTACATTTTATAAAAGTATAAAGGTTTTAGAAAACTAAAGGAAAACAGCTTTTTTTAAGTGACGTCAGTTAGTTTCTGAAGAGCCCAGACCACAGCAAAGTTTTTGTCGTGTCCCCCCACCCCCCCCCCACTGTCTCTTTGGTCCCTTTTCTCTTAGATTGTAAGCTCGTTTGGGCAGGGTCCTCCTAACCTACTGTTTCTATATGTCAATTATGCTTGTCAGTGTTTCTTACTTGTCTTGTCTAAATGATTGTACAGCACTGCGGAATATGCTGGCACTATGTAAATAACTGTAATTGTCATTCTGTCTTCATATAAAGAATAATATATAGAATGTATAGTCGTTAGCATACATCTTTCAGAACAGACATTTTAAAATATATTTTCTTTCAGTCAGGTACATTTTAAATATTATATGTGAATAAGAGCGCTATAAACAGTAAGTATTTTTTCTTAAAAAAACAAACAGAAAAAAACAGATTGATCTGGCCATTACATCCTAACAACTATAGTCACTCAGCAAGTGAACCAATGAATATATTCATGAATGGGTTCATTTGAATGAACAGTTCGAAATGAACCTGATTCATACAAAAGATCCAAACTTCCAATCACCAGTGCAGAACAGTAGCATGTTTAACACAAAGTTACAGTACCGCCCAGTCTAAGGGAAAGAGGTATGCCAGCAGTCTAAGACTTCCCTAATCCACCCACTGCATTGTGTGCAGGCTGCAATAGAACTACAGGGTGAGGTTATTAGACCATTGGCTAAGCTAATAAACTGCACAATGGCGAGCGGTCTAACAGAAACTAAATGAAGGAGGTAGAGGGCAGGAAGCACAAGCTTGTACCATGGATTTCTAGAAGACTACAATACGATGCAGAAAGGAAAGCACATATTTTTTATACTTCCAAAAGCTAGTTAAAATAGGCTGAAAAAAATGTTTTTTCCCCAGAGTTCTTCTTTAAGTATATGCAATATGATCTGCCAGATATGATCATGTGGACCATTGAGATATAACAAGGCAACAGATCCTGTGCAGAAACAGTCACAGAATAAAGAAGCATGGCCAAGAGAGGATCAGGGTGCTTCAATTTATATCACAAATACTTTATGCAATGTACTATTGCAGTATCGTCAGGATTAAAATTGTTCCAGTCTAATAAAAAAAACCTGTGTGGCCATTATTTTTTAAAATACCAATGGCCTAACCCTAACCAATAGCTGAGGTTTTTTTCTCAACCGGTTCTAGATTCAACTGCGTGGGGATAAAAAACAAAACCTCTTTAAACTTTAGCCAATAGAAACTGAAGCCATATTGTTGTTACCATGTTTACTGTACCCTCCTAATCCATGTATAGAGTGATGCATGTTAGATATGGTATGAGTGAGTTACTGATGATAACAATACTCAAACAAGAAAGTTTAATACACATTTGCACCCATTACCTTAAGGATATGAGTTGGCTGTAGTGGCTTTTCTGTTGAACAAAGGCAAACTGAACACATGTTTTATTCAAGGCATATAATTTTATTAGCAACAAAGAAATTCAGAAAGTTTCAACATACATTACACATGCAAAATGCTGGTTTATTTAAAATAAACCAGTGTTGAAATGTGTACACCCTTGACAAACTAAACAGTTGGAGGCACACAAGGGGATGAGGTAAGCTGGTCATCCACTTGATTCTCACTAGAAATGCAAGGGATCCATCCAACACTATTAATACCTGGGCAGTGCTGCAGTTAAAATGTCTTGGAGAGTGAGTATTTGGAAGGTATAATGAAGAAGTACATGACCATACATTTTTGGAGAATTTTGATATTAACAAGAGAAGAGTGAAGAAACAGCTCTAAATACTCGGCTAAAAGAGGGACAAATTTCATAAATTTCCTTATAAACCAATTAGAATTACCTCTGCACAGATAGGCATGCAAATCTATTAGTTTATAAGCTAATATGCATTTGCTGACCCACTTACAATATGTACGCCTGTTTTTGCAAACAGCAGAGGAATGGAAGTTTCCACATTGGTACAGATTAATACTGGTAAGCGATACTAAAGATTTGCCTGATCCACTAATGATTGAGCAAATGGTGCAGGCACATTCAAATCGAGTTGACTAAACATAGTTACATTTGCTAGTCCACCATTAACGGACTCATCTCTCTCTTTGTGCTCCCACCTTAGTGTAGTTTTGTCAGACCAATAAGCCTTTTTTTTTTCTTTTTAAAACAGCTTAGAGATAATGTGCCCCGCCGCTGCCTTATGTTATCCCATCTAACAATACCTGTTCACAGCACTTGTTGTAAGCCATTTCTAATTTCACAGCTCTCTAGCAATACCTAGACAGCATCTATGAAAACTCCACAGGAATTAACTTTTCCTTCAGATACAAAATCACATAGTCCTTTCCAATTTGCTGAATTATTTTTTTCTTATGGCTGTGCGGTAAGGCAAAAAAAATAAATAAATCCAGCCAATTGGATAAAGAGGGATGATGTCACTATTCAGGCAAACCTCATGGGTATCATCCTTTTGAGAATGACCTTGATTTTTACATAGAGTTCTCTCTGCTGCTATCTAGGGATTGCTAGAGTTAGCTGACATGAGAGTGAGAGCAATACAGAGCTTACAACAGCATTAAAAATAGCAAGGGCAACTGAAAAGAAAAACAAAAAAACCCCCAAAAAACAGACATCTGAAAATGTATTTGAAGTTTAATAAAATCCGTGAATGTTTACTAAATCTCCCTTTTAAGTAGAAATAGCACCAAAGAAAAGTTCAAGTTGCAATAATACATTCCATGTACAGCAACAGGGTTATTTATGACATCATTAAAAGGTTACGTGCAATCTGGGTTTAAGCAGCATGCCACATGGGGCAGTGGTAAATGAGATTTTGCTTGATTAGTTTAAATATAGGCAAAGGGTTGTTCATTTCAAAATTCAGTGCATAGGAGAGATCTTCAACATTTTTATTGTTACATATAATAATTAGATATTTTTTTCCAAATCACTTAAAGTTAATTATATTTACAGAACAATTAATCCTTTTTTTAAACAAACCACAACCATAAATGAAAATTACATCTGTTGTATCCTTCCCAGAGATGAATGCAAATTTTAGATCTATGCATATGGAAGATCATCATCACTTAAGTCTGAGTCATCATCCTCTACTTCTCCTTCAATAACAGATTTCTTTCCTTTGCAACAGGATACAATCAGTCCAATAATGAAAATCTGTAATCAGAATGAATAAGAATATTAAAGAAACACAGTTTAAAACTGCTAAATATAGTTTTTCTTTTCTGGCTGAGATCCGTAAAGCAAAGCTGTAGAGCGTCTTAAGTCATAAAATCTGGGCTTTACAGCAAGCAAGTACGTGTGCCTACATGCATCACATATTTTTTCCAGAGTACCTTGGTTGTCCTAAACCCCAGGTGGCATTATTATGTGCATTTCAAGTTCAACTACAACTGCCCCCTCTTGCCTCTTGAGTGATGGGAAGGCTCACTAATCAATAACAAAGCAAATAATTCTTGGTCCGCATATATTTGTATTTAGGTTTCCAGGCTGCTGGGTAACTCTGGCAGAAACTGGAAGATGTAGTTGCCTAATATAAATTCCAGTGAATTATTATTTTTTTTAGGATTTAAGTAGCTGCTGGTACACTTTAATTACAAAGTTAGTGCAAAACAAAGAAAGTTATTTTGCTTGTAGAAACCACTCCGATAACTGTATTCCTTACCCTTGTGTGGATTAGGAAAATTAAGTCAACACCGATATTTTTCAGTTTAAAAAAACAGAAAAATAAAAGCACTTTTAACGCCAAACACAGTGCAATAAATTAGAGTGCAAGTCCAGGTAAATAGATAAACACACCAAAGGGTTTTTTATTAAAACAGGAGCAGACCAAATCTGCAGCAGCTGTGCATAACAATCAATCAGCTTCCATCTTTCATTCTCAAAGCTTAACTGAACAAACTGAAGAGAGAAGCTGATTGCCATGGGCAACTGCTCCAGATTTTGATAAATCCTGCCCACTGTGTTTAGTTTACCATTTTACCTGCCAAATGATGTGTAGTTCTGGGCAGCCTTGTGATTTACACATCTCTGCCATATTACACTGACAGATAGATCATTGTGTTAATTCTTGGTTCAGCTTTATTGAATTCTAGATCACCTTCATGCTCAATGAGCAGAGGTGATATTGATCATTGACTGTCGAGTAAACAGACTGTAGAGGTGTAATGGGAAGTTGCATCACTGAACTAGGAAACAAAGTGTGGCAAATACCTAATTGTGCATTGTGACAGATGTGTGTGAATTTAAAAACTGGTAAGCAGAACTAAAATCGTTTGGTAAAATAGTAAACCAATATATCTAAATAGTGTATTTAGCTCTCTGCCAGGAGTTCTGCTTTAAAGGACAAGTTCACTAATGATATAAACCCTCCCAAGCTCCCCCCTGGTCAACCTAAACTGAAACATTCCCCGTAGATGTTTACTTATCTCCTTACTTATTTCCTTCAATGGCAGTGCCCTTCTACACTGTCTACATCCTATGCAGTAAAAAGCTAGCCCTGTGCGGCCCGTGCTACTTTAGACTCGGGGCTTGTTCACACCAATTCCAGTGTGTTCCAGCACGGTTAGCTTTTGGAACGCACACTGTCCGGCTTCCTGTGGTGCGATTGCCTGCACCAGAACATGTGGCACAGAAATGCTTATGTTCTTGTCCAGTGCGATCACAAAAAATAATAAAAGCAATATTTTTTGTGATCGCACTGGACCGGAACGGGGGCATTGCTGTGTCAGGCGCTCTGGTGTGGCGCCTGACACAGCAATCTAGGGGATGTTAGTGTGCAGATCGAGCAATACATTTTTACCCACTGGAATGCAGACAATGCGGGAAGCTACCAACCAGAGGAGGTATACAACCACCTGCAGAGGGATATTTTAGGCTAGAGTAGTTTAGCGGGGAGGGGGTTAATGGAATTGATTACCTTGTCCTTTATCCATTGACTTTTGTGACTATACAGTGTATGCTTTAGCAAATCATGTAATTAACTGGTCACTAACATGAACTTGAGCATATTAAAAGCACTATATGTAATGGTTTCATTGAGAGTCTTACCAATCAAATAATTCCTAGGCCAAACAATGCACAAATGATGGAATTAAACAACTTAGTTTTCTTCCTGGCTTTGTGCAATAATACAAAGCCCAGGATTTATATGATGGCAAAACTGGCACTACATATACTGTATATGCAGGGAGGGTACAGCAGATTCTATAAATATTTAGATAGTATTTACCCCAATGAATATCCAGTTTCCAAAGTAATAGACAGCGCTGAAGAACCAAAACTTGTGCAGAAACAAGTATGTTCGAGTTATCGTACAATGATCTGTAAGAAGAAAGATTACAAAAAGTTTTTATCATCGGTGAACCCAGCTAGGCTTTCTGTATACAGATTAGGTTAGTTGTACAAAGCAGATCACAATATAAACTCACATTTTTATGTATATATACTGTATTTCAAATATGTTGTAAACAGAAGGATCACAAACTAAAGGCTTTTGTATTGCTGATGCACAAGCCTGAAAAGTAAACAAAATACAGTATTTTTGTACTTACTGTAAAGTCAGTTTCTTGGCATTCATTAAAGTGATATTAACCCTTTAAGGACCCTTTCACTGCCAAGACCTTTTTTAAATTTTCTGCACATATGATCCACATTTTAGGCCTGAAAATTACTTGAAACCCCCAAACATATTTTCTGAAAGCCAGAATCCTGTAGAATTAAATGGCGGGAGTTGCAAATTTGTAAGTTGCACGATGTTAGCACAACTCTTTATCAGACCCACAAATTTAGAAAACAAATGCACTTATGTTAAATTTAGTGCCCCAAAACACAATATGATACCCATTTTTTTGTACAATATTAAAGATGAGGTTACAGCGAGTAAATAGATACCCAACATGCCCAGGTTAAAAATCATGTGCGTCTGTGAAACGGCAACAAAATTCAGTACCCCCCAAAAGGCCACAGACAGCACTTTAAGATAGAGCCTACAGGTCATCACTTTAGAGATAAGCATAAATATTGGCTTGAGAATTATTGCTCTCACTCTGGAGTGCGGGTCGATACCCAACATGTGTAGTGCGATTGACGTTTTCGTTCGTAGGTGTGCCCAACGCATGTTTACATGAACATGCACGTGCTCGCGGGTGGGCAGGGGACTTTAACATTATTATTTTTACGTTTATTTTATATTATTTTCAAAACTTTTTTTACTTTAATGGCTAACACAGAGGGGGGTGTACAAGCCCCCATCTGATTGCATAATGGTGGTGACAGGTACCAAAAGACCCCTAGTGTCACCTTTCCACTTTCCAATGCAGACAGCCACACTCCCCTGCAACATTCTTTCATCCCAATGTAGTGCAAGCAGCCACATAAGAGTGGCAACTCATTCAAATTTAGGATTTATGCAGCATAATTGCCATACTATTAAATGTCATTATATTAGAGATGCACTTTCGCTTATCTCCAATGTACCACTGGATGGTAATCCACTGTGAAGTTTCAAAGTTTATGTATTCCCTTTACTATTCATTTTGTCTTCTAGTAAGCCTAACTGCATCACTGGAGTGCCAGTGATAAAACCAATTCAAAGGCTGCCATAGCTGACCTCCTAAAAATACTAGTTACCTTGCTTTCAAGCTACACCCCCTGGCATCAATACATTTCGAATCTCTGGCCTGAAACAATTGTGTAAATAAAAAAACCCTTACTTTGTTTGCTGCATACTTGCTGGTTTAATGACTAAGGAAAGCATTGAGGCCAAAAACTGCCAGGCAACTAGAATTTTCTGATGGGAGGTGTCAGCAATGGCAACCCACATACTTTTTCATAACAGATGTCCATTTAACACAATAATGGACATTCATGTAGATGGGCCTTTACAATACAGTTGCTCAGTATATAGAGTATTAGCAAACATTTTTGTACAGATTCTGCGTAAACATGTGTAAGTACCTCAATCGGATTTATTAGAATTTTGCAGTACCATCTACAGAAGAACTTAGACTGGGAGAGGGGACGGGGCAATCAGTTGTGCTGTATTGGTCATGTGCTAACAAGGAACATGCTAACAGGAGAATACAGAGTGACAAAGAGATGGGCTCATCAGTGTGTTGCTTCTCCTTCATGGTCTAACCAAGGTAAATCACAGGGACAAAACCTAGTTGTATTACATAACTGTAGAACAGAAATGGCTGGTCTCCAGGCTGGCAGTGCTGTGTGGTAGGGCCCTGTGAATCACATGAGTAAAATGGAAAGACATGCAAACCCCTTGACAGGGTTAATCAGCTCTCATATATGTATTTTATTCATGCATTTAGCAGTTTGCCAGAGGTTTAGCTTTATATATCAGAAAAAGATTCACATAGCCATCAACACAATATACATATGGCAGTAGTCTATAAAGAAGAGTGCATACTGTGATATTAAACTACAAAAACTATAAAGGGGAGAATGTATCATCTGCAGTGGTTTATAGCATTATTAGAAGACAACAAGCTCGATTCATTAAGTTGTAATTATTGTTATGTCTTATAACTGTTAGTTTCAGCAATGAGAGCTGGAAACAACAGCCACATAGCTGAGAACAACTATTATGGTATATAAAACATGTGTAGAACTTAGTGAATTGAGCAAAGCAGAGTTCAGTGACCCTCTAAGTTCATACATCTGCCTTATAATGCCTCCTGAAGTGATTTTTTCCCCAATTTTGATACATTTACCTACCTACATTTAAGTAACACATTGTCTCACTCAACAATAAATTATTTAGAAAATTAAATAAAGATTTTTTTTATACTTTGGGCATGTGCTTTATTTTATATTTATATATAAAAAAAGAAATTACAGATAAAAACACAAACATTTCCTTACAAACAACAAAGTCATGCAAAGATAAGCAGTGAGACAAATTAGTTGTTTAGTGATAGAGAAAACAAGGGGTTAATCAGATTTTGTAGACTTGCCTTTTCTACTTTTTAGGTTTTAGACTGTAAAAATAGATATGCTGTGACTAGTGAACAGGTATAGCTACTACGTTGTATCAATCTATGATTTTAATAAGCATGGGTGCTTGTAACACCATAGGAATCAGTGTTAGACATTAGTTCTTCTACAAATTTTAAACTGCCAGAAAGTCTGGACAGCTACAGTTTGAATGTGCACCTGACAGGGAAGGCCTCTAGGAAGCATAAGGTCAGGGCTGGATTTACTCTTCCTGCTGCCCCAAGGCCAGGTTCCACAATGCGCCCCCTTCCCACCCAACCTTCTACATTTAGTCCTGCCTTCCCAAAGCAGGACTAAATGTAGAAAGCAACTTACCGCCCGGAACTACATGTTCCGGGCGTCGGGGGACTCCACACTGCTGCCGCCCCGAGGCCGGGCCTCAGTGGCCTTGGCCGTGGGGAATCCGGTCCTGCATAAGGTATGGCTAAAGCCCTTCGCTAGTTAAAAGATAAAGTTCAGGCACTGATTCAAATGTTTTTTTATGATGCTATATTCTCACTGTAAGAGTCCCCTCTTAAGCATTTACACTGTGTTTGCATATAGGTAGGCAGAAAGTCCCAAGCTGAATTTTATTCTGGCTTCATTTTGAGAGATAACTGGTAGAAAGACCTCATGACCATCAAGCTACTTTAGATCAAGTAATGCTAAATCAGTAAACTGACTTTTGCAGCTTTAGAAAAATGTATGCAGCGATAACTGGCAGAATGACCTCATGATCATCATGATACCTTAGATCAAGCAACACTCAATCGGTTAAATGGCTTTTGCAAAGTTTGTGCATTCGATATATGGCTTGCAAATCAGGTCCCTAGGCAGTTGTGGTCTTATCATGCATACTCTTAGGTCTTGTTCACACCAAGCGCGTTCCAGGAGCAGAGCAGTTACAGACCGGTTCAAAACTGCGTCCAATGTATTCCAATTGTATTTTTAGCTCCAGTTTACATTGCAGCGTTCAGTTCCAGAGTAGCTCCAGAGCAGGTAAAAAAAAACTGCAGCAGGCCCTATTTTACCGGCTCTAAACCTGCTGTGGAACGCATGCAAACACATCAAAAACGCATGCAAATGCCTGGAACGTACTGAAAGCCCATTTTAAACTAAAAAAAATATATTATTTTTTTTCACCAAAGACGGCCCGGAACGCATCAAAAACGCGGCAGAACCCACTGCACTGCATGTGCAGAAACTCATGCAGATCTACTCTGCATTTGGTGTGAACAAGGCCTCAAGGTTCTGATTTACGGACTACATTGCAAAATGGAAATGTCTGCACACTTTAATTAGAAAGTTGTAGTTTAAACATTGTGTGTTTTTTTTTTAAAACGCAACATAAAATAAGGCTGGGATGCTCTTCAAGCTCTTCCCAACTCAACAGCAAATTTTGTTATTTAGGCCAAATCTATGGTTACTTTTGAGCAGACATCTGAAGTTTTTTTGTCTGAGATGAGTTGGAATGAGTCACAAGGGTTAGCAAAGCTCCAAGTTAATCTATCAGCAATTATTAGAAGCTTTTAAGCGTAAAAGTCTTGCGGAAAAATGCCACACATTACCTATACTTCAAAAACTCCACATTCCACATTCAAAAACTCCACATTGGGATTCAGGCTTCAGGTCTTAAATTGTCTGCTCTTAAGTGGTACTATTACTTTTGAACGTTTTAAAAGGTAAAACTGTGTTCAGTCTCTATAAAGTTCAAGCAGCAGGTTTTCTGTATTGTATTACAATAGATAGTGACTAAAAGTAATAATACCATTTAAAAAAAAGTCAGAAACCCAAAACACCATTCGACCAAAACAATTACAAAAGCATGTATATGTATGGGGGAAAAATATTTAACCTATAAGATCATGTCTAATAAATGTGTATACTCTGGATATAATCTAAAATAAAATGCAATAATATTTGTATCATACATAACGAAACATGTTTCATATGTTAACCTGGTCCAAGTGTGTGTGTCTAGCTGAGAAAAGAGGGGGCATAACTATGCAATACTGGTTCAAAAGCACACAACCACAAAAAACAGACAAAGCCGAGAGTGTGCAGAATTGCAATACAAATATGAATCTGTATGGAATTGAAATGGTAAACAAAAGCTGATTACTTCACACACTGCCCTACTTTCAGTGTAAACTTCCAGAAGCATGCGTTACACTGAATAATTGCAATTTAACAAGAGTTAAGTCCATGTTTGTTTGCAAAGTATAAATGAAAACAGATCCAATGGGGATAGCAGTCTTGTCACCATCTGCAACCCTAAAGCTGCTCACCTGAATTACTGACAGATCTGAAAAATACAGATGGCTCACTATAGCAACATGATTGAACAAATTACCTGAAAATGTCACATGTCTGACCTTAAAAAATGTACAAACTTGTGAAATCGTCCTTCAGAAAATACTTTTCTCCTGCAAAAGCATGTGTTCTCATTGTTAATACCAGCTAACAGAGGACCAATAGAAGCGCTGTGTTCCTTTCGCCAACGACCTTGCACTACAACATTCTCAAATACCTGGTGATGAGTGGCCTGAGTTTAACCATTATTTTGTAAAGCCATAAGGGTAAAAAATAAAACACATTTCTTTGCTTTCAAAAATGAAAATAAAACCACTAAAAATGAAACTGGCAAGTGATTAAATGATTAAATACTTTGTTTCCCCCTTTTATGGCATGCTTTTGGGCTGCTGTTGCTGCCCAAAGTCACATTCCTTGTCAGGTGAATAACAATAAAAAAAGTCCTTGTTGCAGCATGTAAGTACAAAAAACCCAGTGGATGCACAATAAATATGACTTCTTCCGTGTCTGTGCTAGTTAGAGAATTCCTCACTGAGTGAAACAGACATATTGCTGCTTTGCCACACTGACTGACAAGCTCTGAAATTATCTAATTTGATTCTATAAAAATGTAACCAGTCCCGGAAAAATAATATTTGTAGTGTCTCCCAATAAAAGCAGAATAGAATTTAAATACATTTTACAATCTTACCAAATTTAGAGTTTTTCATTGTACTGCTGAAACTTGGAAAATGAGGCATGAAGCTAGCAATGTTATAAAAGGAAAAAAAGACAAAAGCAAACTGACTTACTACTAAGTAGGGATGCACCGATACCACTTTTTTAAGGCCGAGTACCGATACTTTTTTTCAAGTACTCGCCGATACCAATTACCGATACTTTTTCTTAAAGTCATATAATCGGCCAATCAGCGGGAGAAGAGGTCAGAATGGAGCAGATGACAGAGGCGGTCGCGGCCATCTTGCTTCATTGAAGACGCGATGGAGGTCCTGTGTGCGGCGGATTCGGGTCCCTGAAGATGGCGGACGCGGCACAGGTACTCGTTTTATGTATTGGAGTATTTGCACGAGTACGAGTACTCATGCAAATACTCGGTATCGCCGCATCCCTACTACTAAGTACTGTATATTTAATCTTTACCACAAGGCCTGATCAAGAAATTGCATTGTGGTTTGCAACTTTTTTTTTTTAATTATCTTCAAGTATATTCAATACATACAAGGTCCATTCACCTGCATTTAACGCGAGAATGCAGAGGGACATACCACAGGTGGAACAGAGGGAAAGAAAGGTGAGTGCTGACCACTGTAGGATCAAGTATTAGGTGAGCATATCTTCTGTACTCCGAAGGCCAGGAAACTTGAGAGGTGCTGATGCAAATTCAAGTAATCCGGTTAACATAGAGCTACGAGACGAGGCTACTAAATTTAAACATGTTCACATTAGAGGTGAGGAGATTAAGGGGGGATATGATTTCCATGTACAAAATGTTTAATGGTGGTAGCAACATTAGCGATAAACTGTTTAAAATTAACTCCGTTACAAAAACTAGAGGCCATCACCTAAAATTGATGGAAAAAAAATTCCAGCACAAGGGGCGAAGGGGGTTCTTCACAGTAAGATCAGTTAGGGTCTGGAACTCACTGCCACAGGCGGTGATTTCAGCAAATAATGTGGAATTGTTCAAGAAACTTTTGGACGATTTCTTAAGGGACCGTAATATACAGGGGTACGGGTACTCCTAGAATGAGATCCTAATAGGTTGGACTTGATGGACTAATGTCTTTATTCAACCTCAAATACTATGTAACTATGTAACATAAATCACCCCATCAAGATGCCCCTTTCCCTCTAATTGCAGCTGCAGTCACCTGGAAATTTCTGAATTTCCAGAAAAGACACCATTCCACCTGCCGTCCCACAATGCAGTGCTCCATTCCGGAATGGATTATCTCCAGACTTGAGCAATGTAATTATGTGGGGGGATGGGGTTCCAATTAGTACATATGTGTCTTCCATCAGGGTAAGGTCAGTATTTTCTCTCCAAGGAGGTTGTAACAGGGAAAGGGGTGGCAGACAACAGCAGGAAAAGGTGAGGCACTGAAAGGTGTGTGCTATAAACTAAGTTGAGATGGCGGGTTCTGTAAGATCTGCCATAATAAAACTCAGGTTAATGGAAGATAAACTTCAAAGCTGGGTTGCATTTGCCTCTGGTAGCACCAGAGGCAAAAAGCTGTTCTTTAAAGTGAAGCATCCCAGGCTGTTTTTTTTAAACATTCCATGCAATATATGTGTTGCCCTGCTTTAGAAACCTACCAAGAACCAAAGGTTTCCAAAGCTGGGTTGAACGCAATGAAAATAAGCTGACCAATTATAAGAGCTGGTAGCTTTTGCAGTGCTGCTAAAACAGATAAGGGAGGCTTAGGGCAAGCAGCAGCCCGCGGTTTTTCTCCTTGACGGCAAAAAAACTGCCTAAATATAACTTGCGGGAAACATTTATTGTCGACGTCTTACTCTCTATAATTAGGGGGCAGCTGCACACTACATTTATATGATTTTCATAACTGTGGCTCCACACCCTTTTGCCTAGTGTGCCTTACTATTGGTTGGTGGTGCCCCTCATCAAAGAGAAGAGCCAACAGAAATGCACATGGAGAGAGGTAGGTCCAGCAACCAGAAAACTGAATGGTACTTGCACCTCGGGTTTTAGGGGTAAGATATTTGAGATCAGTTCCACTGCGCAGTAATTTTTTTTTAAAAAGGCCCCAATGTTTTTAGTTTTAGAAGCATATTAGAAACATAAGAAATATGGATGGTCTATCTGACAGTAAAAAGGGAAGAAACATGACAAGGCAGGGAAGACACACAGACCAGGCAAGGGTCAGTAACAACAGGGTGAATGACTGAACAGGCAGGAGCTGTAAAAGATAACAATCAAAGCAACAGCAAGACAGAGACATGTATAAGCAGACCAGCAGGTCTGACAGATTGTAAATGACTGGTTTTCTACTACAGGGCAATTAAATTTTCTCTTCCAGGCCAGGAACTTTTCCCTCTGCCCACTATTATTCTTTAAGACAACTTATTTTACTACGCCTTTATATTACACCCAGGATAACAATGACAAAAATATCAGTTGTAAATATTGCTCCAATCGTTCTTAACTTGAACTTTCGAGAACAGAAATATAAGAACTGCCAATGTGAATTTATTTCTTAAATGGGGTAAACCCAAGGTCTATCTTCTTCATACTTGCTTCTTTACCTCACAAGTGAAATATTTGGAACAAGCATGCAACCTTTGAAGTCTGAAAATTTCCATCATACATGCTTGCTCAAGGTTAGCGACTCACTAGGTAAAGGAGTCAGGAACAGGATGACAGCTGTGGAGCATGCCACATTAAAAATGTAATTCACAATAGTATATTTCATAATTCTATATTTACAGGTTCGCATTAAAGGAGAGCTCCAGGAAATATAACAGGAAATGACTGCAGGAGGTAAGTGTAATGTGCCAATTAGACTTACTTTTGTGAACACTTTCCAAGATCCTTCTCTTTGAAATCTTTGCCAGGGGAGCTGCAGCAGTATTAGCAGCACACTTTTGATCTTTGCCCTCTGCTGTCTGTCCATGCTGTTTTATGAATGGAATTAGTTGCTGCAATGAAAGTCTATGGGGCCAACATTTGCAGTGAATGAATGAAAATAAGGAAATTGCAAAGACAGGAAGAAGTGTGTATGGACCAGAAGCATTAAGCCAACAATACCACTGTGCTCTTGGCACAGTTTTTGTCTAGGAAAAGACAGGAAATAGAGCTAGGTATAACAAAGTACACTTATCTCCATCTGTCCATAGCAGTTTAATTTCCTGGAGCACTCCTTTAAAAAGGTGCAAGATTTTGACAAGTGGCTGTGCAGATATATCGCTGGGAAATTAAGCGTACCTTAATTACCCGTCCCAACACAGCCACTTGTCAAAATCTTGCGTGCTGGGCAGGTGCTTTGCACTTTCATTCTATTCTATATGTAGCTTCTCTAAGTATGAGCTCTTACTCCTTGTTAACTCTCTATAGGTTTAAAGGAAAGTGCAGAGCACTTGTGCAAGCCCATCCAGGAAGATTTTTACGAGCAACTGTGTGGCAATAACGAGGCCGCAAAGCTTTTATCTCACTGGATCGGGGACAGGCAACTAAAAAAAACGGCAGTGGGAGCTAGGGGCATGTGTTTACAATATATGTGTAGCTTGTTCAGTTACACATTGAAGCTTGAGTTTGTGTACAAAGTCCAAACCTTACAATACGATGAAGCAAGCACAGTGGTGCAGAATTTAGCCTTCTGCCTTGCAGCACAGGGGGCTCCCCGGTTCAAATCTTGGACATAACGCTATCTGCAAGGAGTTTGCATGTTCTCTGGCTTTCTCCCACACTCCAAAGTCATACTGGAGAGTTAATTGGCTCCCGTCTAAATTGGCCCTGTATGTATGCAAGATAGGGACCTTAGACTGTAAGTTCCTTGAGGGCAGGGACTGATGTAAATTGCTGCATAAATTGTCAGCACTATAAATAACAATAATTAATCAATTATATGGAGAGCTTAATGAAAGCTATCATAGCAGCAAAAAAACAAAAGTTCTCGTGTAGGAAGGGTTGGGTCTTCCTATTATGATTTGCAATACTTCAGGCTCCTGTACACAGACATATAAATGAAGTTATACAACACCATGTTCATGTCACTTCCACTACACAGCAACTCTGCAGCACAAATGAAATGCTGAGTGACACATCATTAAAGAGCCAGAGATGCGCTGACATGAAACTCTGCCCCTTCCCCACTGTGTCAAGGCTGGTGCAAAAAGCTACACGGCTATATACATGCAGAGAAAATGTGTGAACTGTCAGTCTTGCCCATAGGAGGTAGTTACGACAACCTACATCTATGACAGTAAAATGATTTTAATTTTAAAGTTGCATTTCAGTTATTGTCATTTTTAATATTCTGAGATTGTAAGATCTTTTCACAGATATGTTATATAACATTATATGCATTTAGCAATTCTGAGCTGCAAAAGTGTGTCTCTATTATATGTCATCATAGGAAATGTTAAGCCCAGTATAAAAGCTGAGCCTAAATGTCAGACATGCCAAGGAGCTATTCACCGAACAATGGCCAAGTACAGGCAGCTGCACAGAACCCAGTTTTTCTTAGACCAGCTGTTATTCTGTATTTAATATTTGTCCGAGAGCTGTACATAATTGCTTGGACATCCCATCTCACAGTAGCTCAGAGATTTGAAAACATACAGAAATAATACTTTTACATGTTTAGTGTTATTTTACAATTTACATCAAAGCTATATTTATTTCTAAACTACAAGATATATGTTTGCCCTTAAAAAATGGCAGTGTTTACAACGAGCACTCGTTTTAAAGAAAGTTTCGCAATTGGTGGTATTACATCACAATCTTGGCAATGTTTTAGGCCACATTTAACATTTCTTTTAAAATTACACAGCGTGAATAGATTACTAAATGATAAAGTGTCTAGTGTGTTCCTACCACTGTGCCCTTGCTGATATTTCTTGGCACATGTTATTATTTTCCCATATAAAGGGCATTCTTGGCTAATAAAGCATTTCCTTTGACCTTGTCTTGCAGGGCCTTCCAGGACACTACAGAAGTGATGACCCGAGGATTGTGTCACTGGGGTTTATCATAAATTTCTTGCTGGTTTTAAGACTCGGCCAGTTGGATTTCTGCCCAGTAAAGTATTTGATGAAGCAATTGTTCATAGAAGGAACAGATGGGAACACAGCCTGAGCAAGAAAACTGCAGGAGAGACTTTCTAATTACAGTACTTCCTTTTCAGCTTGGCTTATTTATAGTGTTCAGTTTAGACATGCGTGCAGCATACACAACCTAAAGCCTATATACCCTTGTTCGACTCATCAATATATTAATTTGATCTAAAGAAATTGTTGTTTTACATTTCTTGCTTATACAGTTTGGAAAAATTAAACCAATTTTATTTCAACACTTATCAGAAAGACATTTATTGGCAAAAAAAGAAAGTGTTCCTGTAGGGTAGCCAGTACCCTTAAAAAGCTACGCTTTTGAACATTTTCCAGTGTGAAACTCATTACATTCTTGGTCAATTAGATTAATTCTCTATACACAGTTAAGGATATTCCAAAGCACAGAGCAAGGATATGAAAGTGAGGTCAAAGTAAACATTAAACTAAGCCAAAAGATCAGAAAGAGTTGGAAACTACTACTAGTAATATGGTTGAAATTGCGTACCAAAGATTTCTATACATGCATATTGTAGTTACAGAACCTTTGACTTAAAGCGTATTTCCACTTTTGCAGCCAAATTGGGATAACACGTTTTTTATATTTGTTACATGTTCCCATTCGCATAGCATAAGTAAAAAAATACTTCTTGCAGTGTAAATTGCTTTTACTTAAAGGTAAACTATGAGCTGAGTGATTTCCACCCATCCTCAGTTAGAGCTGACGTGTGACAAAGAAGCTGTCACAGGTCGGCTGTATTTATTGGGAAGTGAGCAAAAATATGCAGCCCATCCGCTCACTTCCCGATTGTATTCCTGATGTGAGTGGTGCTCCCCGCTGGGATTCCACCCTCTCTGATCCTCTAGCGCTAAGTGGAGGAATGAACAGAGGAGGGGGTCGGCATAGCTAGCTCTACCTCTAGATAGGGAGAGCCAGCTGTCACTCATGCAGCTGGGTGGATCACGACAGTATAGTAAGGATCCGTCCGGCTGTGGCGCTCTCAGTATATTGCGAGCTATTGCAGATATACTGAGCTTTGGATCACGGGAAGAGGTTAGTATATGTCCCCCGTGACCCTAAAGAGAACTATGGGGAAAACCACTTACCCCGTAGTTCTCTTTTAAGTTACGATTTCTTGGCTTATTTAAGGGTTAAAAGTTCTTCTTGCTTAACCTTGTAATGTTAGGAGGGGTTGTGAGGGGTTTGTTAACCCCATCTGTACTATGGTGGCTCATTTCATTATAATTTGTAAAGTAGATTTGAATACTCCCTATCCTAACAAAGGGTTAAAAGATTAAAAGCCTGGTTTCTGCATTGTATGTTAATGAGATAAACAAAATCTACATATTTCAGTCCTAAGTCTTTCTATAAAGGACAAATCACTGTGAAGGTGCTCCGAAAAACTTGGAAACAACCATGTTGTCTGCTGCACCAAAACATCTAAAAAAGGAAAAAAATATATAGGAAAAAATATATATTTTATTGGTATAATGTGTGAATGGGAACACAAACATATAGAGGGGTTTTCTCAAATTTGACTGCAAAAGTGGAAATGCACTTTAAAGCAAACCTGTTCTCAAGGTATTTCACGTTTGGTGGTTACACCTAAATGGTAATCCTGTGAGATATTGCTACCTAGATTGCACAGCCATTAGTTAAAAACCTACCAGCCTGTCCTGCGCAAGTGCTCTGCCCTCTCATACACTCCATTGGATTTCCAAATGTGAGCTTATACTCTGGTCAGTAAGGATGAATGAGAGTGCAAAGAGCATGCATGGATCCAACAAGGAGTGTGGTAACAGGTGACTTGCAACCTAGGCGACGTTATACGAGATCAGGGACAGGTTAGAGAAAAACTGGGGATTGGGGACTACCATAAAAAAATTCTAATCTAATAGAGACTATGTAAAGCAGACCCCATAAACTGGAACAATACACCATCAGCCCTCAAAACATTCAATAACCTGTAAAATAGGAAGGGAAAACCTCCCAACAATGCAGCACTCATTTTCAGAAAATATGGTATTTACTCATAATATTCCAGGGGCTCAAAAGTATTTTTCAGGAACACAGGAGATATGTCCTAACAAGTTTAACATACTTCACTAGTGATATAATGCACATTTATGCAATTGGATGCAATTTTTAAATTTGATTTACTTGTGGCCATATTGATTTTGGGCTTGGGCCAGTTTCTACAACCGTGGTAGAAGAGGTAGCCCTGGGCATATGTGTAAAGTTTTGAGTTATTCTGATAAATGGTTTCAGAGTTTAAGTTGTTTGCAGAATACTGCAACAATCCAAAATGGCTGCCAAACCATGCGGTCACATGACTTGTAATAAACATATATAAGTGCAGAGCTCAGCTTATCCTCACCTAGAAATTTGTATATCTGTAGCCTTAGCGGTTATGAAAAAACAGATATTTGAAAACTGTCAAAAATAGGTTTATGTTGACAAAGATTAAACACAGCACCGTTCTCTACCATTGGGCCAAATTTCATGGGTTTTTACATAACGGTGTGGCAATAATTAGCATTTGAAAAAAAAGCATCAAAATGATAGAAATATTTGTCAAATTTGACACAATTCAATATGGCCGCCGAACCATGTGGCCAATCGACTTGTAATGATCAGTTAGGAGTATAGAGCTCACCATAACTTCAAGCAGCAACTTGTACATCTGCAGCTGTAATAGTTCCTGAGAAACAGATGTTTGAATATGCAGCTGAATATAATCAACTAAAACAAGATGGCTGCCAGGCAATGTGACCTATGACCTTTATCTTGCAGAGGATTAGGCATAGCACAGAGGTCTACCATTGGGCCAAGTTGCATGAGTTTGAGTAACAGTGTGCCAATTAGAGGCTTTTGAAAAAAAGGCCATAACAATAATAACACTATCTAAACATGATTGGCTTGCAGCGGCCGTTTTGATTTTGGGATCGGGCCAGTTTCTACAACCTTGGTAGAAGAGGTCGCCCTGGACAAATGTGCAAAGTTTTGAGTTATTCTGATATATGGTTTCAGAGTTTAAGTTGTTGACAGAATATTGCACAATCCAAAATGGCTGCCAAACCATGTGACCAATAGAGCTATAATGAACATCATGTGGCAACAGAGCAAAGCATAAGCTCACAGAGCAAGTTGTACATCTGTAGCTTTAGCGGTTCTGGAGATGCAGGTTTCTGATTAGTTCACAAAAATCGTCACAAAAACCAAGATGGCTGCCACATCATGTGACCTATGACCTTTATATTACAATATGCTCTGCAGAGCACAGGGCTGTACCACTGTGCAAAGTTTCATGAGTTTTTGACTTACAGAGCACTTGTTACAGACATTTAAAAGCAGCGGCGGAATAATAATAATAAAAATATAGCTTCAAGCAGCAATAAAGGTGGCCAAGCAGTAGAGCCAGTCATAGCACATGAGAAGACATTGTAGTTAGAGAGAGAAAAAATACATAATTTTATGAATTATTAAAAAAAAATCTAATTCAAAATGGCCGCCAACCTTGGTGACCTCTGGAAGCCATATTGTATTTGGCAGTTATGATGTTGAGTTATCATATGTATAACAAGTTTAACATACTTCACTAGTGATATAAACGCACATTTATGCAATTGGATGCAATGTCAAAAAGTGATTGGCTTGTGGTGGCCATATTGATTTGAGGATTGGGCCTGGTTTTACAACCCTGGTAGAAAAGGTAGCTGTGGATATATGTGGAAAGTTTTGAGTTATTCTGATAAATGGTTTCAGAGTTTAAGTTGTTTGCAGAATATTGCACAATCCAAAATGGCCGCCAAACCATGGGGTCACATGACTTGTAATAAACAAATTTGATTGCACAGCTAGGAATATACTTATATAGTAATTTGTATATCTGTAGCTTTAGCGGTTATGAAAAAACAGATATTTAAAAATTGTCAAAAATAGGTTTGCTTAAACCAAGATGGCCGCCAGAGCATGAGACCTATGACCTTCATGTTTCAAAGTTTTAAACACAGCACAGTCCTCTATTGAGCCAAAGTTCATGAGTTTTTACATAATGGTATGGCAATAATTAGCATTTGAAAAAAAGAGCATCAAAATAATAGAAATATTTGTCCAATTTGACACAATGCAATATGGCCGCCGAACCATGTGGCCATTTGACTTGTAATGTTCAGTTGTGAATGCAGATCATACCACGACTATACACAGCAATTTATTCATCTGAAGGTTTATCAGTTTCTGAGAAATGGATGTTTGAATATGGAGCTGAATATAATTACCTAAAACAAGATGGCTGTCAGGCAATGTGACCTATGACCTTTATGTTGCAAAAGTTTATTCATAGCACAGAGGTCTACCATTGGGCCAAGTTGCATCAGTTTATGAGTAAGTGTGCCAATTAGAGGCTTTTGAACAAAGGCCATCACAATAATAACACTATATAAACACCATTGGCTTGCAGCTGCCATTTTGATTTTGGGATCGGGCCAGTTTCTACAACCGTGGTAAAAGAGGTTGCCCTTGACATATGTGCAAAGTTTTGAGTTATTCTGATAAATGGTTTCAGAGTTATTGGCAGAATATTGCACAATCCAAAATGGCAGCCAAACCATGTGACCAATAGAGCTACAATGAGCTCATGTGGCAACAGAGCAAAGCATAAGCTCACACAGCAAGTTGTACATCTGTAGCCTTAGCGGTTCTGGAGATGCAGGTTTCTGAATAGTTCACAAAAATCGTCATAAAAACCAAGATGGCTGCCACATCATGTGACCTTTGACCTTTATATTATAATAAGCTCTGCAGAGCGCAGGGCTGTAGCATTGTGCAAAGTTTCTTGAGTTTTTGACTTACAGAGCACTTGTTACGGACATTTGAAAAAAGTGGCGAAATAATAACAATAATAAAAATAATCTTACCAATAACAATAACTTCGTTGCTTGGCCACCTAATAATCAGCACAATAACAAGGTGTCCTTGCAACTGCGTTGCTTGGCCACCTAATAATCTGAACAGATAAAATAGGTGTCCTTGCACATTTGTTGCTTGGCCACCTAATAATAATAATCAGCACAATAACAAGAGGTGTCCTGCAACTTTGTTGCTTGGCCACCTAATTATGTCTGTGCTATATCTTTTGCCTAAACTAGCTTTTCAGCACTCCACACATGCCAAAAACACTTCCAATAATATATACAGTATCTCACAGAAGTAAGTACACCCCTCTCATTTTTGTAAATATTTTATTATATCATTTCATTTGACGACACAGAAGAAATTAACCCTTGCTACAATGTAACT
>NW_017306752.1:88031-135893 GCF_000935625.1 Nanorana parkeri | reverse complement strand
TATTATTGCTGGGATTTGTTGTTCCTCTATAGCTGCTAATGTTCTGCAGTGTGCCGCTGTATTATACAATGCAGAACACCATGCACAATACAAGGCAATGCAGAAAACCAATGTATAATACAGCGGCACACTGCAGAACATTAGCAGCTATAGAGGAACAACAAATCCCAGCAATAATATATTAAACACCTGGTATAATGTATTATTGCTGAGATTTGGTGTTCCTCTATAGCTGATAATGTTCTGCAGTGTGCCGCTTTAAAAAAAACAAAAAACACACACAGGCAGCATTAAAAAGCTCCCGGCCGATCTCCACTTACCTTGGTGTTGTCGACGGGCAGCGGCGTTGATCATGTCGGCGGGCAGCGGCGAATCGGGCAGCTCACCGGGAGGAGAGGGCCAGACACATGTCCTCAGCGTGTGCGTGGCGTAAGCGGCGTCGCGTGAGCGGGTATACCGGCGTAGGCGCGAGCGGCTTAAACGACGTGGGCGTGGCGTAAGCGGCGGGCGTAAGCGGCGTGCTGCGGCCAGCGGAAAATTTGAATTTTAGCCGATGAATCGACGATGGAAAACGTTGACAACGTTTTCAATCGTCGATCTTAATCGAATAACTGTTGCAGCTCTAATTCTGATAAATGGTTTCAGAGTTTAAGTTGTTTGCAGAATATTGCACCATCCAAATGGGCTGCCAAACCATGCGGTCACATGACTTGTAATAAACATATATGAGTGCAGAACTCAGCTTATCCTCACATATTAATTTGTATATCTGTAGCCTTAGCGGTTATGAAAAAACAGATGTTTGAAAACTGTCAAAAATAGGTTTGTGTAAACCAAGATGGCCGCCAGAGCATGCAACCTATGACCTTTATGTTGACAAAGATTAAACACAGCACCGTTCTCTACCATTGGGCCAAATTTCATGTGTTTTTACATAACGGTGTGGCAATAATTAGCATTTGGAAAAAAAAAACATCAAAATGATAGCAATATTAGTCGAATTTGACACAATTCAATATGGCCGCCGAACCATGTGGCCAATTGACTTGTAATGATCAGTTACAGTATAGATCTCACCATAACTTCAAACAGTAATTTGTACATCTGTAGCTGTAATAGTTCCTGAGAAACAGATGTTTGAATATGGAGCTGAATATAATCAACTAAAACAAGATGGCTGCCAGGCAATGTGACCTATTAACTTTATGTTGCATTAGATTAGGCATAGCACAGAGCTCTACCATTGGGCCAAGTTGCTTGAGTTTATGAGTAACAGTGCGCCAATCAGAGGCTTATAAAAAAAAGGCCATAACATAATAACACCATCTAAACATAATTGGCTTGCAGCGGCCATTTTGATTTTGGGATCGGGCCAGTTTCTACAACCGTGGTAGAGGAGGTCGTTCTGGACATATGTGCAAAGGTTTTGAGTTATTCTGATACATGGTTTCAGAGTTTAAGTTGTTGACAGAATATTGCACAATCCAAAATGGCTGCCAAACCATGTGACCAATAGAGCTATAATGAACATCATGTGGCAACAGAGCAAAGCATAAGCTCACAGAGCAAGTTGTACATCTGTAGCTTTAGCGGTTCTGGAGATGCAGGTTTCTGATTAGTTCACAAAAATCGTCACAAAAACCAAGATGGCTGCCACATCATGTGACCTATGACCTTTATATTACAATATGCTCTGCAGAGCACAGGGCTGTACCACTGTGCAAAGTTTCATGAGTTTTTGACTTACAGAGCACTTGTTACAGACATTTAAAAGCAGCGGCGGAATAATAATAATAAAAATATAGCTTCAAGCAGCAATAAAGGTGGCCAAGCAGTAGAGCCAGTCATAGCACATGAGAAGACATTGTAGTTAGAGAGAGAAAAAATACATAATTTTATGAATTATTAAAAAAAAATCTAATTCAAAATGGCCGCCAACCTTGGTGACCTCTGGAAGCCATATTGTATTTGGCAGTTATGATGTTGAGTTATCATATGTATAACAAGTTTAACATACTTCACTAGTGATATAAACGCACATTTATGCAATTGGATGCAATGTCAAAAAGTGATTGGCTTGTGGTGGCCATATTGATTTGAGGATTGGGCCTGGTTTTACAACCCTGGTAGAAAAGGTAGCTGTGGATATATGTGGAAAGTTTTGAGTTATTCTGATAAATGGTTTCAGAGTTTAAGTTGTTTGCAGAATATTGCACAATCCAAAATGGCCGCCAAACCATGGGGTCACATGACTTGTAATAAACAAATTTGATTGCACAGCTAGGAATATACTTATATAGTAATTTGTATATCTGTAGCTTTAGCGGTTATGAAAAAACAGATATTTAAAAATTGTCAAAAATAGGTTTGCTTAAACCAAGATGGCCGCCAGAGCATGAGACCTATGACCTTCATGTTTCAAAGTTTTAAACACAGCACAGTCCTCTATTGAGCCAAAGTTCATGAGTTTTTACATAATGGTATGGCAATAATTAGCATTTGAAAAAAAGAGCATCAAAATAATAGAAATATTTGTCCAATTTGACACAATGCAATATGGCCGCCGAACCATGTGGCCATTTGACTTGTAATGTTCAGTTGTGAATGCAGATCATACCACGACTATACACAGCAATTTATTCATCTGAAGGTTTATCAGTTTCTGAGAAATGGATGTTTGAATATGGAGCTGAATATAATTACCTAAAACAAGATGGCTGTCAGGCAATGTGACCTATGACCTTTATGTTGCAAAAGTTTATTCATAGCACAGAGGTCTACCATTGGGCCAAGTTGCATCAGTTTATGAGTAAGTGTGCCAATTAGAGGCTTTTGAACAAAGGCCATCACAATAATAACACTATATAAACACCATTGGCTTGCAGCTGCCATTTTGATTTTGGGATCGGGCCAGTTTCTACAACCGTGGTAAAAGAGGTTGCCCTTGACATATGTGCAAAGTTTTGAGTTATTCTGATAAATGGTTTCAGAGTTATTGGCAGAATATTGCACAATCCAAAATGGCAGCCAAACCATGTGACCAATAGAGCTACAATGAGCTCATGTGGCAACAGAGCAAAGCATAAGCTCACACAGCAAGTTGTACATCTGTAGCCTTAGCGGTTCTGGAGATGCAGGTTTCTGAATAGTTCACAAAAATCGTCATAAAAACCAAGATGGCTGCCACATCATGTGACCTTTGACCTTTATATTATAATAAGCTCTGCAGAGCGCAGGGCTGTAGCATTGTGCAAAGTTTCTTGAGTTTTTGACTTACAGAGCACTTGTTACGGACATTTGAAAAAAGTGGCGAAATAATAACAATAATAAAAATAATCTTACCAATAACAATAACTTCGTTGCTTGGCCACCTAATAATCAGCACAATAACAAGGTGTCCTTGCAACTGCGTTGCTTGGCCACCTAATAATCTGAACAGATAAAATAGGTGTCCTTGCACATTTGTTGCTTGGCCACCTAATAATAATAATCAGCACAATAACAAGAGGTGTCCTGCAACTTTGTTGCTTGGCCACCTAATTATGTCTGTGCTATATCTTTTGCCTAAACTAGCTTTTCAGCACTCCACACATGCCAAAAACACTTCCAATAATATATACAGTATCTCACAGAAGTAAGTACACCCCTCTCATTTTTGTAAATATTTTATTATATCATTTCATTTGACGACACAGAAGAAATTAAACCTTGCTACAATGTAAAGTAGTGAGTGTACAGCTTGTATATCAGTGTACATTTGGTGTCCCCTCAAAATAACTCAACACACAGCCATTTATGTCTAAACCGCTGGCAAGAAAAGTGAGTACACCCCTAAGTAAAATTGTCCTAATTGGGCCCAAAATGTCAATATTTTATATGGCCACCCTTATTTTCCAGCACTGCCTTAACGCTCTTGGGCATGGAGTTCACCAGAGCTTCACAGGTTGCCACTGGAGTCCTCTTCCACTCCTCCATGACGACATCATGGAGCTAGTGGATGTTAGAGACCTTGCGCTCCTCCATCTTCCGTTGGAGGATGACCCACAGATGCTCAATAGGGTTTAGGTCTGGAGACAAGCTTGGCCAGTCCATCACCTTTATCCTCAGCTTCTTTAGCAAGGCAGTGGTCGTCTTGGAGGTGTGTTTGGGGTCGTTATGTTGGAATACTGCCGTGCGCCCCAGTCTCCAAAGGGAGGGGATCATGCTCTGCTTCAGTATGTCACAGTACATGTTGCCATTCATGGTTCCCTCAATTAACTGTAGCTCCCCAGTGTCTACAGCACTCATGCAGCCCCAGACCATGACACTCCCACCAACATGCTTGACTGTGGGCAAGACACACTTGTCTTTGTACTCCTCACCTGGTTGCCGCCACACACCCTTGACACCATCTGAACCAAATAAATGTATCTTGGTCTCATCAGACCACAGGACATGGTGCCAGTAATCCATGCCCTTAGTCTGCTTGTCTTCAGCAAACTGTTTTTTGGCTTTCTTGTGCATCATCTTTAGAAGAGGCTTCCTTCTGGGACGACAGCCATGCAGACCAATTTGATGCTTCCTTCTGGGACGACAGCCATGCAGACCAAATTGATGCAGTGTGCGGCGAATGGTCTGACCACTGACAGGCTGACCCCCCACCCCTTCAACCTCTGCAGCAATGCTGGCAGCACTCATACGTCTATTTCCCAAAGACAACCTCTGGATATGACGCTGAGCACATGCACTCAACTTCTTTGGTCGACCATGGCGAGGCCTGTTCTGAGTGGAACCTGTCCTGTTAAACCGCTGTATGGTCTTGGCCACCATAGTGCAGCTCAGTTTCAGGGTCTTGGCAATCTTCTTATAGCCTAGGCCATCTTTATGTAGAGCAGCAATTCTTTTTTCCAGATCCTCAGAGTTATTTGCCATGTTGAACTTCTGTGTGACCAGTAAGAGAGTGAGAGCGATAACACCAAATTTAACACACTTGCGACCTTGTAACACTAACGAGTCACATGATACCAGGGAGAGAAAATGGCTAATTTGGCCCAATTTGGACATTTTCACTTAGGGGTGTACTCACTTTTGTTTCCAACGGTTTAGACATTAATGGCTGTGTGTTGAGTTATTTTGAGGGGACAGCAAATGTACACTGATATACAAGCTGTACACTCACTACTTTACATTGTAGCTAAGTGTCATTTCTTCAGAGTCGTCACATGAAATTATATAATAAAATATTTACAAAAATGTGAGGGGTGTACTCACTTCTGTGAGATACTGTGTGTAACAGACAAGTGCAGCATTTAAAGTCCCAAAACCTAATTGCAACATAATCTCTGTGATAGTGACTACCATATAACCGCAATCAATGCATTTCTATTAAAAAAAGAATCATATCAATTACAACTAAACATAGTTCTGTGTAGAAGAGACTTCATCCTATGCATTGTGCCCGATTGACTTCCTCAGGGACACCTATGAACCCCAATCTGATGCAATGTGTAGGGTAGAGTGTCTACTACGTCACTTAAGTGGGAGGAGTCAAACTGCAGACTATGATCAGTAAAAGAGAGTGGTGGTAACAGGAGATTGCCTCTGCCATTATTAAGCCAGCTAATGTGTGTGCTGGTGTATGAGCACAAACAAATGTGAGTGATTTTATTTATACTATTTTAAATAAAAGGTTATATACATAAAGCACTATGATTGCACTGTATGCTTATCTCTTTTGAGCTCTGTATTAAATCATGCCATCCATAACACAAAGAGAGGATGACGTTGGGCAAAGCCCTCAAGCACATAAATATCTTGTAAAAACTAGGTCCAACATACAAGGTGAGAATCTGGGGCAGAAGGAAGCATATAATCACAGGTGGTTAAAGATAATCACGGAGTGTGAAGAAATTGCTTATATCACAGGAGAACGGATGTGCTGTTACAACTAAGTCACAGGAGTGTGAACTCGGCTACATCATCACAAAGGTGTTGATTATCACAAATGGATTGATTGTGGTTACACTGTTATAAGAATTATGGTTACACTGTTATGTGAATCGCAGAGTTTATTTAGTAGTTAGGGTTTGGAATACAAAGAGCTATATTTGTACACTATATTGCCAAAAGTATTGGGACAGCCCTCCAAATCATCGGATTCAATTGTTCCAATCACCTCCATGGCCACAGGTGTATAAAATCAAGCATCTAGGCATGCAGATCGATCCGTGAAATGTAATTGCTACTTAATATTCCTCAGTCAACTGTTAGTGGTATTATAAACAAAATGAAAGCAACTGGGAACAACAGCAACTCAGCCATGAAGTGGTAGGCCGCGTAAAATAACAGAGCGGGGTCAGTGCATGCTGAAGCGCACATTGTGCAGAATTTGCCAACTGTCTAAAGAGTCAATAGCTACAGACCTCCAAACTTTGCGTGGCCTTCAGATTGCCACAACAGTGCATAGAGAGCTTCATGGAATGGGTTTCCATGGCTGAGCAGCTGCATCCAAGCCTTACATCACCAAGTGCAATGCAAAGCGTTGGATGCAGTGGTGTAAAGCATGCCGCCACTGGACTCTAGAGAAGTGGAGACGTGTTCTCTGGAGTGACAAATCACGTTTCACTGTCTGGCAATCCGATGGACGTGTCTGGGTTTGGCGGTTGCCAGGAGTATGGTCCTTGCCTGACTGCATTGTGCCAAGTGTAAAGTTTGGTGGAGGGGGGATTATAGTGTGGGGTTGTTTTCCAGGGGTTGGGCTTGGCCCCTTGGCTTCCAGTGAAGGGAACTCTTAAGGGATCAGCATACCAAGACATTTTGGGACAATTTCGTGCTCCCAACTTTGTGGGAACAGTTTGTGGATAGCACCTTCCTGTTACAACATGACTGCGCACCAGTGCTCAGAGCAAGGTCCATAAAGATATGGAGCGAGTTTGGGGTGGAAGAACATGACTGGCCTACACAGAGTCCTGACCTTAACCCGATAGAACACCTTTGGGATGAATTAGAGCGGAGACTGCGACCCAGGCCTTCTCATCCAACTTCAGTACCTGACCTCACAGGTGCGCTCTGGAAAAATTGTCAAACATTACCATAGACACACTCCTAAACCTTGTGGACAGCCTTCCCAGAAGAGTTGAAGCTGTTATAGCTGAAAAGGGTGGGCCAACTCAATATTAAACCCTATGGACTAAGGCTGGGATGCCACTAAAGTTCATGTGCGTGTAAAGGCAGGCGTCCCAATACTTTTGGCAATATAGTGTACGTGAATATTGGCCCTAGAAATATTGCTCTCACTCTGGTGCATGAGGGGATACCCAACATGTAGCACAATTGTCGTTTTCGTACATAGGTGTACCCAATGCATGTTTACATTATAATGTGTGTGTATTATGTCTGTCGTTTGACTCCTGCATGCATTATACAATTATTTGCCATAGACCAGAAGCACATTGCCTTGTTCATTTAACAAGTAAATTCAAGTTGGTCAAAGACCCCCTAGGAGGTTCCTGACTTCCAAAATCCACATCTTCTGAACTCATTAAATATAATGCCTTTACTTTTAACTGTAACTTGAGAGCAGCTGCTAAAAAAAATCCAACATCCTTGCATACTATGGATCAGATTTACTAAAATATGTAAGGTGAACTGAATCTGTGTTCGTTTGATATATCCAATCATGTGCTTGGATTTTTTTAAATTACCTTCTCCTTCACATGGTATGCGAGTGGTTATTACAATGTATACAACTTGCACGTTTATAATTCACTATGCAACTATTGGGCTTAGCAGGATTTCACTATGACCACTGTAACATATCTCCCAGCATCATTCATGATACTTCAACCAATACTAATTCACTAACTCTCCAGCCACAGGCCAGAAGTAAAGACATAGGAGCTTTCACTTTGCCAAATAAACCCTTTGTGCCGCTCCAATGGGGTGTAGAATATGACATAACCTCAGTTATATTCATGTTGATATAGTTAAGAAATTATATGGTTATTTCCCTATGCCATTTTCTCATAGCATCTATATTTAGTTCATATGCTGCCATCTAGTGGCCTTTCTTGGTATCAAACATGTTCTGTGTTCCCTTTGTGACGTATTTCATCTGTATGTAAGCCCAATGTATCTAGGACACATATACTCTGCACAGTACGCTAGAAAGGGCATCATTTTTTGACCGCACAATACTGAAACCATTCAATCTGCTTTTCCTATCATCTGCTGTAACCCTGATGTTAAAAATAAAGCACCTCTTTTGGATGAAACGGTATTGACGAGTTCAGCTATCTGACAAGGATTGTCCGCAGTGAGTATATCTGCTTATACAGGCCAGGCATAGAGGTCTCACAAGGGATATATCGCTATCACAACAATCGGAGTCAGAATACCCTTGTTGGTTGTTTGTTTTTACAGAGTACAAATAAAATCACTCTATGAAAAAAATCTGTATTATCTATTGTAACACCAACACTAGAAAGCACACGTTTGCTTTCAACTGTCTTGAATATCTTTGACTCAAAGATATAGCCAGATTTTTTTAATATAGCATGTGGAAGTGTTAAAATTCCTGTTTGAGTTTTATTGCGGTCCGTTGCCACTGGGGTACACAAACGGCACTCTCACACTCTCGATTAGTCTTGGTGACCATCAATGGGACAGAAAATAATGGGTAATCCGAAACATTACAGTTTTCTCTTGAACAGCAGGCAAGGGTAAATCTTCTACCAGTTCTAACAACTTTTTAGGAGTGGATTTGTACTCCTTGTTGTGTCTCCAGCAAGGTAAAAGAAAACAAAAAAACTACAGCCTTTTTATACCTCTACTCTTGCCGAAAACAAAAAAACTAAACCACATTTTGGCTTTAGATACACTATAAAAACCATGCCCTTGAATAGACCTCATCAGTACATAACCATTCAGGCAGTGAACTAAAATAGAGAACTGGGTTTTAGATTTTTAAAAAGGTCACCTGAGAAGTAAAAACATTTTTAAAAATGTAGAAAAATATGTCTTGAAAGCAAAGTTCCATTATTTGATTTTCCATCAAAGAGGGAATGATCCTCTTTTTGCAGATATTTGCTATACTAAATCCCCTGGTGGTTGGCAAACACAGTTGTGGCATTCTGTTTTATCTTTAAAGACAACCTGCTTTCTATGTTCACAACATGTAGACCTCCTGAACAACTAACAAAAGGCTAGAATACTGCTTGTAGAATATTTGTATACATCTGTGTGCTGTACTTGTAAAATGGAATATCTATTCCCTACAGATACGTAAAAGCTTGGGTAATGCTGTCTTAAATATCTTGCACCCAGAAAAAAACAGATACTTCTGAGCTAGCATTTCTATAACTTGCACTTTTTCTAAATGTTGCCCAGCATATAATATAGATGCAGATTTAAACTGTTCTAAGGACTTTCAGTTAGAGTATCACTACAGTTTAAAAATGGCAAGAAAAAAAAATGAAATCTTAAACAGTCTGTGATAGGAACCAATGCTCTCACACTGCATGTTCTATAAGAATCCCAGGTTGCCGAGAGATTGCTACTCATTTTTTATGTTGCTTGTGATAACCGCTGCACTTTGGGATCGTTTAATGCTTTCAGTACACCCAATTCTTCTGAGGCTTTGTGGTCGATGATTAAAGCCATAGGCCTATTTCTAGCAAAGCCTTGCAAGGGAAAAAACCATGGATAAATTTAAGTGTCAAGCACTTATGAATGACTGGCCACAGAAACACGTGTTGGATTTTAAAGAAGAAAATGCTTTAGATTTGTTGCCAAAATATGAGCTATTCAGTGTGAGAAAAGTAAGCTTTTGTTAAAATAATTGGAATGCTCTGCCAGAAAATTATGTTTTGAAAATGACGACGCTTATGATCTTCCAAAGCATACTCAAAGCAACTGTAGCTAAAACAAATGTTGCAAAGTGCTCCCTGCAAAGAAAATAGTAAATACTCGCTTCCCTGCTGCCGGTGGACTGCAATCTTTTCAGTGGTAAAGACAAAGGAGTGGCTTTAGAATCTGTGCAGAAAGAACAAGAAGAATCTTATCTTTGGATGATTAAGTAAAGACTGGATTTCCTTTCCAGACCTTAGTCCTGTTTATTTGTTATGATCTGACATGTTACTTTGCTGGTCTGACACCTTGTCAACATTTGCCAGTGGTGCAAACCAGACTTCTCAGCAAACTCTGGCCTCCTTACTGGGTTTCCTTGGCTAACTCTGGGCACTCCTTAGGTTCACAACCTCAGGCGGTCCACACCTACCACTGCAGATCAACATCATTCTTCGATAATTTCTGTATCCTCCAAACTTTAAACAGCAGTTCTTCTATATTCCCATGTGCGTCTTGCTTGATTAACCTCCCTTGCGGTCTGATTTTTATTTATTTTTTACCCCATCTTTGTCTCTATTTTTTTACGTTTAAATTTGCCACCGGTTCCGCCCCCCCTGCGACGCGTACGCTCGCAAAGGACGGAACCCGGAAAAGACGGATGCCGGAATCGGCCGGAGGACACAGCGGGGATCGTGGACAAGGTAAGTGTGGCGCTGTGTAATCCTGAGTGTGGCTCGGGGTTACCGCTTTTGGTAGTGAAAATTAACCCCCGAGACACACTCGGAATACCGCCAAGGAGGTTAATATTGATCTTGAAAACATACTTGAATGAAAATGGTCATTTCAAATAAAGGATCCGAGGAATCACTACTATGCCAAGATAAAGCATTTTGATTAATAAAGTTCACCTTTACTAAAAGTAGGTTGGTTTTTAAAAGCATAACTAAATCCACCAATTTAACAGTTTCCCAAAAGAAAGCTTAAGTTAAAAATGTTCAATAAACGTTATAATATTCTTAAGCATACAATTGTTATTTTCTGCAATGTTTCAATTTACATTCTGCAATCTAGCACAAGTGCAGTGTATGCCTCTGGCGATAACTGCCACATTGCCAGTTCTCAGATGAACAAGCCCTGACATTTCTGGTGTCATAGTTGATCACATGTGCAGCACCATGGCCACTTTCAATGTAGAGCTGTAAGGATAAGACATGAGTATCCCTGGCACAGAATGAAATGAGTTCAAAAAACAAAAAGGTAGTATGACATTATTTTAGCGTTTAGGTAAAGCACAAAGGATTCATGTAGGGTAGCGTTAAGCACGAACAGGTGCTTTAGCTTTAGACATACTTTAGAGAACTGCAGGATTTACTTCACTGAAAACTAATGAATTTCCTAACACAATATACTTTGTATATGTGCACTAGTAAGCGGCTCGTGCGCGCGCGGGGGGCGCGCCTGAGCGGGGGGCGGGGCAGGACGTACTAGCACGCCCGCTTACATCCAAGAAGGTCCCGGCAGGCCGTGTAAGTACAACGGCTGGCCGGGAGGCAGTTAATAAATCATGCTATCTGAAAACCATGCATAGTACCCACTGAAATCGGCTAAGGAAAAGGTCACAAAACCAAACAAGCCATAAAGAACTGCAAAAGTTTTCTTTCACAGACAGGTGTGTAGTTTATTAAAGATGTATAATGTAGTTATGTGGCCATTTTAGATGAAAGTAGTATTTAGTGTATTTTTAGCTTAAAACTTTTTGGTTTTACATCATTTTTGGTTTATTTTTTGCACATTAAAATACCCAGTAATAAAATAAGAGATGGCTTTTCACACTGGTGTTTCTGAAAAGGAATGTACCTATAGGGACTGCCACCCTGCAGGACAAAATTATAATTTTTGGTAAAAGAGAGGATAACTCATCCTCATCCTGAAGCTATTTTGACATGCAAAATGTAAAGTTAAATGATTCAGATCTCAGGGACGGTTGTTGTTTATCCAGGGGAAGGAGCTGGCAGGCTCAGGTCCTAAATCTAGTTACCTATCCTGTTTTCAGACACGTTTATCATGGTCCTGTTGTGCCTGTATTAGGACTTGTGGGAGAACAAAAACAATCTAGAGGATATTTATCTAAAACACTTGCTCTCCTCTTAAAACACGTCAAATGAATTATCAAATGCTCAGCAGTGCTGCTTTTCTCCTTTATTAAAAAATGAGAAGGGTAAAGATTTATTATTTTATTTTTGCAAGTTTCTGCACATTAGGATTTACTTTTATCAGGGAATGCAGTAACATATTCCCTATGTAGTTCATATATCGGATTAGTTTTCTCATTTTTCTTACTTCTCATGCTGCACACTCTGCAATAAAGGATTTTAATAAAGCAGGTAAAGAACATCCAACTCTCCCTTCTCCTGACTAAAAGGTTATTAACTCATTTGTAAAAGGGAATTATAATTTTACATCACACACTGCTATACATTATTAACAAGCAATTATGTGTGATTAATGTTTTCTATAAAGACGTTACAAAGTTTTTTTTTTAAATGCTTTTTTGTTTGATCAAGTACAAAAACATCAGATACACTGAGCAGCAATATTTCTTAAAGAAATAATGTAATAGTCTAACACAATTCTGCAGACCTTTTCACATATTAGCACAATAGAATGGTCCAAATAAATGAACTACATTACTTCTAAGGTAACATTAAGGCAGTTTTAGTGGCATATTGTATTACTCTGATTACTTCAAACATATTTTGCAGGGAGACCACTAGATATGAAAGGGACAAAGTTACTTGACCAAAATTCAAACAACAAAATAAAACTTATGATAGGGGGAAAAGCTGGAAACCTATATGTAAAGGTGTATGTCAGGGCAAAATAAACTAACTAAACAAAAACATATTTCCCATGTTTGATCCCTTTGAAAATACTTCAAGTCCAGAAAAATACCTGCTTAATCCACTGTGCTCCTAAGTTCCTGTTTGGGCTGACAACAAACTGCCTTAGTGCTATTTCTGAACTGAAATCCCAACCTGCATTGTCAGTCCTATCTGCTGTACTACAGAACTCTGCTTATCCCCCATCCTATTCTGTCCCATTCCAATGCATATATTGATTTATTTCCCAGTAAAACAGTGCTGCTGCCTTGACTCCCAAGAGCCTGCCCACACACTATGTGTTGTAAAAAGGCTCCTGGGAGATGTAGTTCTGGAGACCTGCCCGTCAGTAGGAACTGACCTCACATAAGCTGCAAGGATCTTGTTTGACCTCGCATTCCTAGTTAAAATATATGATATATATTTTTTTTATCTAAACAGCAACCTAAACAAATGTCTAAAATTAATTTTTTTGATCGTCTAAAGCAGGGGTGCCCATTAGGTAGATTGTGATCTACCAGTAGCTCTCAAAGCTGATGCTGGTAGATCACGAAGGGTGTGAATGGCGGCCCCTTTATTCCATTTTGGTATATTTATCTAGCTCTACACACATGATTACCTATTAGCCTGAGTCTGCTGAGCCAAGCTCCCTGACACCTTTCTGGTGGATTCTGGTGGTTGAAGTGCAATGTATTACATCAAAGAATATTCGTTCACACAGCCTGTTGCAAAATACAACAAGGTGAGCCAGGAGAGAGAGCGGGGAGAGACAGACAGGAGAGCGAGGAGAGACAGCCAGGAAAGAGAGAGAGGAGAGACAGCCAAAAGAGTAAAGAGAGACAGACAGGAGAGACAGCCAAAAGAGCAAAGAGAGAGAGGAGAGACAGCCAGGAGAAAAAAACGAGGAATGACAACCAGGAGAGAGAGTGAGGAAAGACAGTCAGGAGGATGAGCAAGGAGAGAGAGCGAGGGAGTTTTTTTCCCCCGTTGGTAGATCTCATGTAGCTCGTCATTTGAAAAGTAGATCTTAACACAAAAATTGTGGGCACCCCTGGTCTAAAGTGTGTAGTTTTTTCCCCACATTTCATGGTTGCTGTCAGTGTGTACTTGTAGGTGTATAAACTGAGCTGGGCTTTTGACAATAAGTACCTGAAGTATGATCCTGAATGGGTCTGTGATTCTGTTCTTGTGTAGACATGTCATGTATATGAAATGCTTATTTGGACATTTACTGTATACATACTGTAATCTTGTGAAATACTACACAACATTTTTTTGTATAAGCACTATATATGTCCAGAACTAAAACATACAACTGTCTACATTTCTTTTGTGTCAGATAAACATAATGCATATTAATATTTTAAATTGATCTCTTGTAGCTCGCAAGTGGAGAACCTCAGGGTTCTACTCTAGGTCTTCGTAAGCCTGGTTTACTGCTGCAAATAGCCTGATTACCAACCACTGTGAATTAAAAACAAACTTTAAAAAATGATTTGCATTTATATGCTTGTGGTTTAAATTTTTGAAGTCATTGTAAGGCCATAGCCAGGAGCTCGCGCGCTACTACGCATGCGCGGGTCCCAGTCTTCCGGGTTGCCAGACAACATGCATTAGCACCCATGCACGCACAACAGAATGTGGCACACAGGAAGTGACACAGTGGTGCACAGGTAATGACTCATGGCCCTCTAATAGATGTTCCTATTTAAACCAGCTGGCCCAATGGGTCAGTGCTGAACGGTCTTTCAGCTTGTGCTTGTGTTCCTGCTGATCTGTTGCCCTTTACCTCGACCCGGATTGCTGCCTGCCCCTGACCTCTGCTTGTTATCTGGACTCTGTCTCTGCCTGCTCCTTCTGTACCGTGCTGACCGTCTGGCTTGACCCTTGGCTTGTTTGACCTCACTCCAGTTTCTGCTGCAAACTTCGCTGACATCACAGCTATGCACCAGCCCTGCTTATCCTTCCAGGGATCCATTTGCCAGATTTCTACCAGGCACAGTGTCTGAACACTTTGGCACCCGTGCTTCTCTCTGTCTACTCGCTCCCTGTTTCCACATCCAGGGGTGTGAGACAAGAGCCGCAAAGGAGGTCTCCTCAGCTAATCAGTACTCCACCAGGTAAGTGATAGTCATCTGTAAGTTTCTTTACAATTGATTTACTTAAAGTAACCATATGTTTCACATTATACAAAAACATTTGCAGGTTAGTAAATTGTGTCCACTTGAAGTGTTAAAGGAAAGGAAGCAGTGCCACATCACAAATATCTTCCAAAACATCCAGGTGTATGATATTACAGAGGTCCTGCCCTGCATCAAATTCAATCAAGGAAGAACCCTCTCAAACCAGGCACAAATACAATGTTATTTAATTTCCTACTGCAAGCAGTGATTCAGTCTACTGACCTTTATCAAGCTTTTCTGATACTTTTTAGTGTTCAGTCATGTTTTTCACCACTCAAAGAAATTACAGATTTTAGGCCCAGCGCTCTTTCATATCACATTGCAGTATAATGCTACCACCAACATGTTTGGCAGACATTGCATTAAACTGATTCATTCTGTATTCCATATTACTGGAGGAACTGTGCTAAGTTTCCAATTGGACAACTAAAAAGTCATATAGGCTTGTAGAATAGTAATCATTGAGCAGAATAGAGTAGAAAACCACCAACAGAGAAAAGTAGGGTTTTGTAGGTTTTCCTCATTTCAGAAGACCAGCATTTTCAAAGAATTCCTGTCATCTAAAACTAAAAACTCTACAGATAAAAACTGAACAACAATGGAGGACTTGCAGGTTGCTTTTATGTACAATCAGCTTGCATTTGAGATCAGTTTGAGATGCTTAGGAAATCATTGGAAGGTGCATTTGAACTGTAGCCGACCTCCATATGAGCTCATAAGCTGCAAAACCTTTTGAAATTCCCATTGCTTGTTTGTGGAGAGAGGCACAAACAAAATTCCACTTGATACAAGCTCTTCCAAATGTTCAGTGAAATATGTTGGCTATAGGTTTTATCACAATTTCCACATATGCTATTTCAAACATCACTGAGTTCAACTGCATGAATATTTCAAAGTCCCTGTTCACACCTAGGCATTTTGTCGCTCAAAGCGATGCGTGAAAAAATGTTCAACACAAGAAATCCCAATCATTTCAATGGCCCCTGTTCACACCTGCGTGTTGTGTCACAAGTTGTCAAACGCAGTTGTAAAACGTACAAAAGTTTCATTTTGGCAGGTTACAGAGCAATAATGCGGTCAATTGCAAAAATAAAGTGTGGAAAAAAGAGTGCATGAAACACACTGACGCCAATGGTGTGAATGCAGGTTAACTGGGAGGCAGTGGTGGAGCTAGGAACATCCTGCAGCATCTTTTAAGGACACTCTGTGCAAGCAAACCAGCTGGCTGTTCACATTCATGATCACTAACATGTGCATGTCAAATGGTGAATATTGAAGAAACAATTTTATTAGTAACAAGTTTGATTTGAGAACTTCCCAAGCAATGGCGACAATACATTTATACTTTAAGGAAACGGAAACTACAATGCTTCCCCTCAAAATACATTTGCAATGCTATGTTAACAACTTTGCCTCTCAAAACAAACACAAATGGAGAAGTATAAACTTGAGCTACTGTTTGTGGCAATTCATCAAAATGTATAACAAAGGGTTGAATCAGGAAAAAAAACAACTTAGCTTCATGAGTCTAACAGAGGTTTACCCCATCAGACATATATCTGTTAACATGCCAAAGTTCGTTTTTTTTAAAAGCTGAAATCCACCAAATCAGCTAAATACACTGATGGAATTGTTATGTATGATTTATTTTACCTACAAAGGATTTGTGTTTGTTCATTCTGTCCTGTGATTTACACAACTCTGCCACACTGGAAATCCCTGTCTGGCAGGGAAGGAAACCTGCTTTTTCTTTGCTGCAGTTCAGTAATAATTACAGGCATACTCTTCAGCCTCAACCTGTGACTGTATAGTAAACTGAGAAACAGCAGACTGATAAGCTTATTTGCCTGTCACTCTCATCTCAGCATGCTTCTTGTTAGCACATAAACACTGCAGCACAAATGATTTGTTCCTAATGCTGCTTTTCTCTCCCCCAGTCTAAGCTTCTCTCATTTTCTGCTGTACAGTGGGCTGCAAGAGGCCACATTCATGTACCGTAAAAAAATAATTTTTAATACCAGAAAATCCCAAGTTGGCTTGGTTAGCAGTTATATATACATTTTTATTAACAAAAGTGCAGTTTTACTTAAGTAGAGTATTACATTATAAAAATGAATATACAACCCTGATTTTTTTTCCCCAGGCAAAAAAACCCCCAAAACCTTGCAATGCATTTTTTTCACAATTTCAATAGCATTAACTTCAACTTTTATTTAGTAGATGCCCAAGTTTACTGAACCAAAACACATTACGCTTAGCATTATTGATTACAATGCTAATTTTGTTAAGTAATTTGGACTTACAATACATATATCAACTCAAGCTCTTAGCAAAAGTGCTGAACTAAGATAAACATCAATTAGGTACAGTATAATACACAGTTATATTTACAAGAACACTGCATACAGTAAATTGCAGCATAACCTAAAAGATTAACGTGTACTGCAATTTATAGTGGAGGTTATTTCCATACCATTGTTGGCTTTTGCTAGGGAACCAACATTTTCAAGCAAATCATATGTAAATTAAAACCAGCCCAGGCAGTAAACTTCCACATAATTTAGTCCATATTAAGTCCCACACGTTAACCTGTATTGAGTTTATAACCAAGTTGGTGAAGCCAGTTTTCATGCTTTTCACACACCCCCTCAAAAATGTATTATAAAATGGAACAATGTAAGATTTGAAAACAAAATAAGCAATCTGCTATCAGATGATAATGTCTAATTTTAAAATGTCAGGGACCATTGGTTATGATGTGATGCAATCTAATCAAGTTAGCATATCCATTGTTTGTTCTTTACATTATTTAAAATTACCCCAGCCATCGAATGAATCACCAAGGATGCCCGGCATTGTTCTGTACTTTCATGTAAATCATCATACTAAGGCATTCCCTGCCTGTAGAGGAGAGAGGAGTCTGCTGCTTTGCCATCATGGTGGATCAATGAGAGACAGCTTTTTCTTTATATAGTTGTCACTGAATGAATGAAACCACTGATTCCACCAATTAAATTTGTCTTATAGTGGACCTTGCTGATAAAATGAAAGTCGTCTTTTTAAGTAGGCCCCTCCCCCTTTCAGCAAAGCAGCATAATGAAAAAAAAACTGCAGGGGAGAAAAAGTTAGATAGCATACTCGCCTTTTCCCCAGCTTACACCCACATCACCTAGGCAAGGGTGACATCGTCCTCCTGGCGGGATCTGGGGATAATAGGGTACTCCAAATATTGCCGAGATGATGCTTTCAACATGTTGCTACACCATCTTCTTGCAAGATTTGGAGTGCTTACTATGCACTGGATATCATCAGCAGAATTACTTCAACCCCTGCACCATGAAAGTCTCCACCCCCAAGTTCTGGTATCGGGGGTAAGTATCTGAACATTTTGGAAAGTATGGGTACTCGCCCAAATACTCTATCGGCAACAATACCGATACTAGTATCGGTGCATCTATAGTTTCGGCAAATCTATATTAGAATGTACAGAGATTGTATAATCAGATTGTAATAATTTTGGCCATCTTTGGGTTGTTGACAGCACTTTGATTGGATAATACATAACTACCTTGAAGAGAAGAAATAAAGCGGAACAACTATGTAGCTGTGAAATATATCTGTGCAGCCCTCATAGTAAAGGCTTGGTCTCCTTTACATACAATCTAATATGGTATGGCAGCCAAAAGACTTCTAGAGCATTCGTGTCATTATGTCAGGAGTATTTGGAAGGACAAACAGACCTGGAGGATTGGACTAAACACTTTTACAGTATAGTATGGCCAATGCATCCACAACATTGTTTTAACCCCTTTGTGACTGACGACGTACAGTGTACAGTGTACAGTGTACAGGCTGTTTAAACAGACTCCCGATGACTTTTGCCACGGGATTGGGGCACTGGGGTTTTTCGCCGTTTTACGGATGCACGCAATTTGTGGGTACAAAAAAATGAAAAGGCCTCAGTCATGAAGGGGTTAAAATGAATAACCTTTATAAAATTGTATGATTGCTACAGCTCCCATAAGAAGTTCACACAGACACTTGGTACTGCAGATGATGCTTTCTTCAGGGGCTTGAGACTCTCAGATGATAGCTTACACTGTTGGTGTTTATGGGATGTGTTAAACCATTCTGGAACATATGTTTTTATCTAATCTCTTCTCCTATAAACATCTATTACTTCATTCATGGACAACCCCATTTAGTAGAAAGTTCCAGAGTTCAAAAATACATAAAAACAAGCCAACTACTTCGGTCTGTAAAGCTGCCAGATGTATAGTTGCTAAAATATGTAAAAACCCCTCTATTTCCAAACTTCTAATCACCAAAACCAAATGGATCTCCTGCAAAGAAGATAGATTGTATGCTTTATAATCCAGACACAATGCTTTCCACAAAATATAGGCTCAACGGATCAGCAAATATTAATCAGTACAAAAAAGGGGTCTTGGGCTCACTGATTATGGAACCTGCTGCACCAGACTGCTCTCTTTATATTACTACAGGATAATGCTCTAAAACAATTGTTCTTATCCTATGACATTTTTTTCTTTTCCTTCAGACACAGATTTCTTCCACACCTCAGCTCTCAATATTTCATGCAACCACAAAACCAAACACAACAGAAGAAACAAAATGAATAAGGTTTACATAGGACTAGGGGTGAGTTTGGGTTCAGGCCAAAATTGAACTCATATGAACCTGGAAGGAAGCTGTCAGTGCCCAATTACCTCTGGCCAGGACAATCCTAGCCCTGCCCCACATAAGGTGGTGACATGCTGGTGACATAATTAATTTTATATGGCCACACGGCCATATTAAACCTATGATATTGGCCAAATATAGTCACCAGCATCGTATCTTTTAGTTGCAGTTGCAGGGCAAGGGATGCCCTGTCCAAAGCTGATTGGGCCGGCACAGACAGCTTCCTTCCAGGTTTAGATGACCTTGGATTTGGCCTGAACCCGAGCTCATCCCTCCTTAAGGCCCGGTTCACACCTGGGCGTTTTGTAGCGCGTTCAAACGCTCTGCAAAACGCTCAAACACCGAAATCCCATTATTTCCCATGGGTATGGTTCACACCTGGGCGTATTACAGGCCATATGAACGCGCTACAAAACGTCCTACGCCCAAAGAAGTACAGGAGCGTTGGGGCGTTTTTGTCGCGCGTTTCTATTGGGATACAGCCAAGTAGCCCTCGTTTTTTAACAGCGAAACGCTGTAAAAACGCGCGTCACGAAACACGCGACAAACCTGTTAGATTAAAATTAATTAAAACTTGTCTTCCGGTTCCGGCGCCGATGTGATAGCCAGCAGGGAAACGGTGCTCCCGTGGTAACGGCCGCTATCTAATATAAAACCGGCAAGGCTCTTACCCGCGTCTGCTGCCTGACTCGCTGCTCTCCCTGGGACCCCGATGGATCGCTTTGTTGTGGGGACGAAGCAGCGCTCACAGTCCCTGACACGATCCGGCGAGGACACACGCTCTACACGTGGGGGTAAGATGGCTGACTCATCAATTCAGCAGAGGCAGAGAAGCCCTTCCCCCACGCTGTCCCAGGCTGCCAGCCCAGATGCTGATACATATGATGGAATGGCAGTAGCAGTGGCTGCACTATTAAAACCCACCATTACATCAGCAGTGAAATCAGCCATGCTGCAGGGTCTCTCCCAAATACGCAAAGAGCTGACTGCCCAGGCTCGCGCCATGAAAGAAGCAGAGCAGCGTATATCCTTATTGGAAGACGGTCTCCATGAAGCTCAACTGAAACTAGCTGCTCATGATACCGCCTCGCAGCCTATGTTGCACAAGTTAGATGATTTGGAGAATCGTTCCAGGCGGAGTAATATATGAATCATCGGCCTTCCTGAAACATATAAGCCCCAGACACTGGCAGAATTCTGCTCCACAGCCATACCTGAAGCACTGGGCCTGACTGCCCCATGTGTGATTGAAAGTCATCTTTCCTTGATCTTACCTATCACAAATATGGGAATAAAGCAGGGAAACTGCGCATTAATTCAATTTACGGGACCCTACTGGTGCACTGGTTACAGAACCGGGCTCCATAAATAGAACCCTGGAACAATTCTATAGAGCGCTCTACAGTGCGTTTTACTCGTTGTAACCTCATCTTTTATATTTCATTAAAAAAATTGGTATTTTGTTGTGTTTTGGGGCATTTAATTAAATTTTTCACTAAATATTGGGGTTTAATAAGGAGTTGCGCTAATATTGCTCAACATAAAAATTTGCAACTACCACCATTTTATTCTATAGAGTCTTGGCATTCAGAAAATATATAATGTTGGGGGGTTTTAAGTAATTTTCAGGCCTAAAATGTGGAATATAACATGGGTACAAAAAATGAAAAAAAGGCCTCAGTCATGAAGGGGTTAAAAAGAAGCATCTAAAAGCACATAAAATCAAGCATTTTAACCCATGAAAAATAAATAACTAAATGTGCCGAGCTACAATGAGCAATACAAAAAAAACAAAATCAGAGACTCAAAACACGTCAGTGAATAAAACATCTTTCATATAAAATTGTTCATAATAGTGATGAATATTTCTTGTTCCTTCACCAAATGCACCACACCAGATATAGGGGCGCTCATCTTATTGATAGACCCCCAACAATAGGTCAAATCAGGCAATTCCCTTCTAAACCAGGGGATGGGGCCCTCAGCTCCAATCACTCACAGATGTCCTCCACTGATGTAATTAGACCAGCAGACAGATATGTATATAATTTCTTTAGTAGGAAAACAATGACATCCAATCTTTATCGATCTGTAGACCTCCTCAGTATAGATTACACTGAGTGGCCAGATTATTATGCCCACCTGACGTTTGTAGGCAAATTAGCTATAATTTTGCGCTGAAGTTGTTAGAGGGCCAGACCATTATAAATAGGGAAGCAGGTTGATTACCACGACAGTAGAAGTGATTTGTTTCGGAAGATATGGGTAAACAACGCAATTTAACAGCCTTTGAAAGTGGGACGATTGTTGGCGCTCGGAGCCATGGAGCGAGTATCAGCAAAACAGCAGAATTCGTTAAATGTTCAAGAGCAGCTGTTGTTAAAGTGTTTAAAAGACTGGACTGTCAGACGAAAATCTGGGTCTGAACGTGCGAATTTTGGCCGTCAGCGACTAGTCAATGTTAAGGCAGAACGGAGAGTGGCAAGACTGGTACAAGACAACAGAAGGGCAACAGTGCATCAAATTACCCCAGATCTTAATCAGGGATCCTCTCAAATGATCTCTGAGCGCACTGTTTGCCGTACACTGCATCGTATGGGATATGAAAGCCAAAGGCCTGTTGCTGTCTGCAGTTAACAAGATAAAACGTCTCCAATTCGCAAAGGAACACAAGGATTGGACAGTCGAGCATTGGAAAAAAAGTAATGTGGTCCGATGAATTACGTTTCCAGTTGCATCATGCAGATGGCAGAGTGAGAATTTGGCGGAAACAGCATTAAAGCATGCACCCCACAAGCTGGTGGGGGCAGTGTTATGGTTTGGGGCATGTTTTCCTGGCATGATTTGGGCCCTTTAATTAGTGTGGAACAACGTCTCAATAGCACAACATACCAAAGTATCGTTGCTGATCACGTTCATCCTATCATGTTGATGGTGTATCCCAATGGAGATGGCTTCTTCCAACAAGACAATGCGCCATGCCACGGTGCTCGTATTGTGCAGGAGTGGTTTCAAGAACATGAGGGAGACTTTACCTTGCTTTGGTGGCCCCCACAATCACCAGATCTCAATCCAATTGAGCATTTGTGGGACGAAGTTGAAAGAGCCATCAGGCAGCTGGTTCCACAAACATTAAATCTCACAGAACTGGACAGTGCTATTCATCAGGCACGGTGTCAGATTCCTCGCATCACCTTTCAACATCTCGTGGAGTCAATGCCAAGAAGAATCACCGCAGTATTGAAGGCAAAAGGTGGCCCAACGAAGTACTGATGGGGTGGTCATAATAATCTGGCCACTCAGTGTAGAATGTCAATATCAGGATTGTGTTATCCAAAAAAAGAAAGCAAACACCATAGCGCGTAGCACCCAGAGTATGATTTATTAAAAGAAAATGACTCACATAAAAGCAGTGGTAACATAGCACGGAATCTCTCTTAGGAGTGTGTGCAGGAGTTTCAAATGACTGCGGCCGTCAGTCATAGAGATCAATGTGACATCAGATGCTCCGTCCTATGTGCATTATGTCCAGCGTGACTTCATCAAGGATCAGCTGGCATGAGTAAACTGGGTAATAATACTCCTCTCTCTAGATTGGAAAATAAGGACCTTCACCAGCACACCATGGTATAGTGACAATCTTGCCCTTTATTCAGATAAAGCAACATACATTACAAGTCAATGTTTCAGGACCTTGCAGGACCCTTCTCAAGGCAAATAGATCTTTTTTGTCACTCCTCCTTGAGGAAGAGATCCTGTGTGTTCATAATTTAATATGATTATATAGTTGCGCAATCGATTAATTCACGACAGCACCCTGCATGAACTGTGGGAAGCCTGTAAAATGTGCGATGGATACAATACAACTTTTCTCTCTCTAGATGGATCATAACTTAACATTCACCCACCACTAAAATGCTCAAGGATGGCCTAACAAGATAATTTATTGCATAGCAAACCAGAAAAGATACAAATTAACCTGTTACTGAACTGTGTTTTTTTGTATAAAATTCTACATGCATTTAAGCAGCAATGTGTATCTATATGATCACATATTTTTGTTTGAAAAGTTTTGCTTTTGCAGTCATGTCTACTTGAATGTTTAGAAATTAGGTCACATTCTGTAACTCACAGTGGGCATTCTAATAGGCTGATTAGTATCGCTCTGATACCACTAAGTGGGATAACAAATATTAAACAGGTTTCTTCTTGAAAGTAACATTTATAAATAATTTTTAGCATTGCAAACCAACTAACTGTAAATGTATATCTACAACTGAAAAACAGATTAAAGAATCAAGCATTAGGCATTTCACAGTTACTGCTACACAGTGCTATTTACAGTGCCACAGGCAGGGCTGTACAGTGCTGTATTGTGCTACATTACAGTGAAGTGCAGTGTGGTGAGTTACAAAATATGGAGTTAATTCCCCTGTATTTACTGTGCTGTAGAGTGCTACATTACTGTGAATTGCCAGTGTGGTGGGTTACATAATATTGTGTACCATCGTTTGTATTCATAGTGAATAGACCCTACAGACTTTGTGTATGCCAGCAATAACTTCTGTTTAGCTGCTGCCCCACCCTTGCAATTTGTTTGGGTGTATTTTTTTCTTTCGCTTTTCTTCTGTTTTAAGTTTCTCATAGTTGGTCGAAACATGTCAGCACACCATCAGTAACTTGCTGCAGGAGGATTCTCAGGAATTAATTGTATCAGATGTTGAAGAAGAGACCACCAGGAGCATAGAGGAAGTGGAAAGCAGACAAGGAGAAGCAAATGCCATTGATGTTCCTGAAGCTGCGGCTTACTGCCAAGTGGAGAGAGAGGAACAACATCAGTGAGGTAGGATGTCATCCAGGGGCAGCTTGCAGAGGAGTGGAGGAAGCAGCCACCCTATTCGACCAGATGGCACTGCCCTATGGGTGCAGATAACTGCTATCCCAGGCCTGCTCTGCAGAGCTCAGAAATCTGGGCCTTTCTTTACACATCTGCTGCCAACAGCACCATAGTGGTATGCAGAGCCTGCCTGCAAAGTATCAAGCTTGAAAAATGTACCAGTTATTTGGGTACCACATGCACGAAGACACTCAAGACTGTTCATCACGCAGCCCTTCGGCAAACAAACTGCCTCCTGCTACAGCCAAATATTTCAAACTTTGATTCATCAGTCCAGGGTACCGACGGCCATGTTTTCTTGCATAGTTGAGTTGCTGAGTCTTGTATGGTTGGAGGTATGGCTTTTGGCTGCAATTTTTCCATGAAGACCACTTCTGGCCAGTCTGCTTTGACATCATTGCCTGGAAGAGACCTTGCTGATGCAGTATAACTACCTTGTGTCTTGTTGCTGTGCTCAGTCTTGTCTTGCCATGGTGAATGACTTGTGAGATAAAACTGTCTTCCACAACATCAGCTTGGTAGCAGAGTTTGCCTGTTCCTCACTCAGTTTTAAGCCTCTTACACAGCCGTTTCTCTTTCAATTAATGACTGTGTTTCAACCTACCTATGAAATTGATGATCATTAACACCTGTTTGGTGTAATGGGTTAATCATACACTTGACTTTGTGCAAGTGTAAAGGTGGCCATACACCTGCCGATTATCGTATGATAATCGCGGGAAATCCCGTGATCGTGCGAAAATCGGCAGGTGTGTGGAAGGCGTGCAACCGTTTCTACTGTATCTTACGATTTGCGGCGGGTTTGTGGTGTGCTGGTACGACAAATGCCGCACAGGACGGTGTCCGCAAGCGCACATTGCCCGTTCAGCATTGCAGTCATCGGAAGCCCGCCCTTCAGCGGGCGATGGTTGTAAGGTGTTTGGCCAGCTTAAGAAATTATACTAGTTTGAAGTTAAAGGGTAGTCACACCAAATATTGATTGGATTTAGATTTTTCTTCCGTTCACTCACTTTGCATTTTGTCAATTAATAAAAATAAACAAATCCAAGGCCATATTATATGGATATCAAAATAATACAAGTGTAAATTACTGCCACCTTTAACAATTTCCAAACCCCCCCTTGCTTAAATCTACCCCACAGTGTTGAATAAAAATATGATATCTCCCATATTCCAACTGTAAGGATTCTAGGGCTGCAACTAACGATTATTTTCACAATTGATTAGTTGGCCAATTATTTTTTAGATGAATCGATCAAATCGGATAAAAGATACCATCTTTTATTTAAAATAAAATACACAAATTGAGTGTTACAAACATAAGGTTTACTTGAGAATAAAGCTGCATGCACATTGTTTGCAATTGCACGGCATTGTGCTACCATGCATTCCAGGAGGGGCGATTGCATTTAGCCATGAATATTGGTCAGAGAATTATTGCTCTCACTCTGCAGCATGCAGCGATATCTGACATGAGTAGCACAATCTTGGGTTTCCATACGTAGGTGCACCTGAGGCATGTTTCCATTAGTATGTGCGCTTGCAGGGCCAGGTTTCGATCTGACATGCATACAAGTCCAATTTAGACAGTAGCCAATTAATCTTCTAGCATGTCTTTGGAGTGTGGGAGGAAATCAGAGTACCCGGAGGAAAGCCACACAAGCCTAGGGAAAACATACAAACTCAAGATAGTATCCTGACCGGGATTTGACCCGGGGACCAGCAGTGCTGCAAGGCAGAAGTGCTAACTACTACATGACTGCACTATTAGTTAATTTGCTGACAACCAACACATGAATCAGGAAAGCAATTAACATCCCTAGAACCAGTCTTCTCTATTATAAACAGACTGAAAAGGATAAATCGGGTCCCACTGGTGTTCACCTGTAACCCATACCTAAAGTTCTAAGAAATAACACAAAAGAGCTCCAGACACTTGTGCACAAAGAAGGATTAACATATTCACAGAACCACCTCTACTAGCATATCAACAACCACCCATCCTTTAACACCATCTGAAGCAATGTTTAATTTGACACACATACCTTCGGGGGCATTTGTGTTGCAATCTACAGAATGAAATATTGTTGAATTTCCCATATTGACCTCTAGACTGTTATTGCTCTGAAAAACAAATGCATCCAAATAACTAGTAAATAAATCTTTAAGCAATAGAAAGTATAGGAAAAAATATATACATATTCATACTCCATTCCAAAAAGCTATAATCTAATAACATGGGGGGTGATAAGTGAAGTCTGGTGGGCCAAGTCCCCTTCTTGCTATTTCTTCACCAAAGAAAGAAAAATCTTCTGCCATAGATCCCGGATCTGTTTCCACCCATGTAATATTAAGACTATAAAGCAAATTAAAAATATAGAATAAAGAGGAATCCCTTTGTGACTGTTGCAACAGGCGTGCAGACCTAAGAATTTAAGTGCAAGAATCTCAGTATCGTTATCCCCAAGAGACAGAGGAAACTGTTAGGTGGTTTCCCTTTCCAGCATCAAAGACTGAAATATCACTTTTAAAACAAAGATGAGATGTGCAAACAATAGTGTTTCACCATCATTTACTGCATTTCTTGATATGCGAGTAGCCTGTGTCCTTTCAGAATAAAAGCACTTTTTGCCTAGTGGATCGTAATAACACTGTTTATAACATATTCTATGTTTAGAATATTAGTATAAAATGTAAAACAGTAAAATCACCATTTGCTGTATAACCATTTTAAAGAAGGACCAAATAAAGAAAATGTGTACATATTTATTAATTATTATTCAGGATTTATATGATTCAGGATTTATATAGCACCAACAGTTTACATAGCACTTTACAAAATAATAGGCAACAGTACAATTACAATACAATGCAAGGCATGAGGATTAGGAAGGGCCTGCTTGTAAGAGCATACAATCTAAAAGTGACACAATGTTATGACTATGATAAGCTAATGGAGAAAGTAAAATTTCAGTTGTTAGGTAGAGGCACAATAGGCTTCTCTAAAGAGATGAGTTTTCAGGGACTGCCCAAATGTGGACCGAGTAGGAAATAGTCAGATATGTTGGGGTAGGGGGACTCTGAAGAAGTTCTGAAGGCAAGCATAGGGGGAGGTGATGAAGGAGCTAGAGAGCAGAAGGTGTTGGGAGAAGCAAAGAGGATGGCTTAAGTGGTATTCTGAGACAGGGTAGGTGATGTAGTTTGGGGTAGAGTTGTGTATGACGTTGTTACTATTTTGAGTTATACTTGTTGGGCGAGCAGAAACCAGTGGAGGGATTGCATTGAAGGGCTGTCGACACACAATGGTTGGTAAGGTGAATCTGACTGACACCACCATTCATGATAGACTGAAGAAGGAACAGTCCATGTGAGGTAGGCCATCAAGAAGGAAGTTGCAATAGTCCAGGCAAGAGATAACAAGGGTGTGAATAAGTATCTTGGTGGTTTCATTGGTTAACAAGGGACACAATTTTATAAATATTATGGAGGTGAGGGCAAGATATGGACAGTGATTGGATGTGGAGTCAAAAGGAGAGATCAGCAAATATATAAAATACATGCATTTATATATGCGGTACATGCCTCCATGTTAAATAGAGATAGATAAAATGTTGCCTATGAATAGTTTTTTATGTGACAGGGTCACTGCATCTTACCTGTACTGGATATTTTTGGCTTCCATACATGACATATTGAGGTGCCAAACTGTAAATCATGTAGTTTGTGTGCAGAACAATTAATAGAAGGATCATACAGAGGAATAGAAGAGCTTGAGGTCTTGTCCGTCCTCTTCTTATCTTGTACAGCTGTTAACATGAAATAAGCTATTAAAAAGAGACAATTTGCTTAAAATATGTAGTCCTTTAATTGTTTCTAACAATTTTCTTCTTACAGCTCAATCATCAAAGGTCAGTTTCTAAACCAGTGGGAAGAACTGCACATGATGAACTCTTGTTATTCCCCACCTTGTTATAAGATTGGAGCAGTATCAGGCGTATGGCTCATACACATATAAAGCAAGAAGGCTGCTGCATACATATACATAATAGGTTACCTCATTAATAACAACATATGTGTGTGTTACATAGGAGGATGATTTTAATTATTAACAAAAAAAAAAAACAACAAAAATGCAAGGATATGCAGTTAGTTCATTTTTTTTGTAATCCACTTTAACATTAATCTATTTCAAGCAAGCTAATGTTGATGGATAACAACTGCTGATGCTCTAAGCTACCAGAGTCCTTGCTGCTTGAAGAAACCGCCTAGAGATCATGAACCATACTGCAGCAGACTAATATTTCATACATAGGGATATAGAAAACAGAACACTGTATACCATGTAACTACTGCCTGTATGCTGCTTATATTTTTTGCTATGCCCTCTCTTATTCTCACAAATACATTGTATACACGCCCAGTTACATCCAAGAAGCTCCCGGCAGGCCGTGTATACACAGCGGCTGGCCGGGAGGTAGTTAAAGTTTTAAAAAATATTTTCGAAACTATTCTTTTTCCATATTTTATTTGAGCTTAAATGTCACAATTTTGCAAAGGTATCATAGTACATTCTTCTCTAATCATGGCTTCAGCTTAGCTGCCCCAAATTATATTTTATAAATATATTAAAAGTCTGTGTTCCTTTAGTAAAACAACCCTACTGTATATACTCTACTTTTTTTGCAAAGTGGCAAAAAAAAAAAAAATGTGGGGGCTGAGAAAAAAAAAAAAGAAAATGTAATTTGAGAGGGTAAAACCGCCTTCTCAAATGATTTACATATGTAATTTTACCACTGAGTTGAAGAGTGTCTGCAATGGGTTAGTTAAATTGATCCAATTATAAAATATGTGTATCTGAACGTAAGCCACATAACCTTTATTCACAGGAATTTAATATATCATCTTGTTGCACAGTCAAATCCATTTGGCTAATCCATTCACATAAAGTAGGCATTTTAGAAATATTTCAGTATATAGGCATTATGAGTGAGGGCAGACTTGCAATATACTTGGGGAATTCACCGAAAAATTATGCAATTAGATTATGCCAGGACCTTTTGAATTATAAGCAATGTTTGCATATGTTTAATATGTACATCTAAAAAGAGAGAACTCAACTAGCAAGGTCTCCATATACAGAGAAAAGGGTAGTGTAGGCCAAGTTAATTTCCTATTGCACAGCAAGAAATTGAAAGGAACCATGTTTTTCATTATATATGTCTCTCCTTTATAAATGCCAGTGAAGGAAAAAAAAACATTACATTGCAGTGTAGAAGTATAAAAAGAGTAAACAGAAAGGCACAGAAAAAAGTGATCCAATTAAAACAATTTTGGTCTATCTATCCATCTATCTATCTATTCACATTTCTTGTACTTTCCGTGATATACACCAACACAATAATAATTGGAAAAAAAAGATATAGGCGTTAAAACTACTGAAGATAGCTGGTGAGAGATATGGTCCACCCCATCTGGAGGCTCTTACTTCATATTTTAATTAGAAAAAAATCAATTCTCTACTGCATTCACTATTATATGTTCAATGATATATTGCTGGCCCACTAAAAAAGACAAAACCTATGTATTCCAGAAAATATGGGCCATTACAGTCATGCCCACAGAGTTTGATACCTACCTGTTAACAATCTTAGGTATTTATATAGCTCTGAACCCGGGTGGGGATTAGATGAGACCCTATACTATGCCCTTTTTTCCATTTATATTTTCATGTATGCATTAAAGTGGTCCACATTAAGTAGTATACATTAAAGTGGGAGGAATACCGCCTGTTGCCATATAAGGTTCTGCTTGTGTAAGATCTTTAATAGATATTCTGATATATGTTTAAACCATTGTTTGTGTTTGTCCACATACTGTACAACTTCCTTCTTCCCAATTGTGACTGAATCTTTCTACTTCAAAGGACTGGCCAGTGTTTTGTTTGCTTATAGCGTCTCACACGGGTAAACTTAAGTTAGACTCTCCAATTAAATTGCACCCCATGTACATTTGGTAGCCATTATACAGAAAGGAGGAAATATAATCTATTGTTACCCAGCCATGGTTTTTTTCCCCCTTAGAGTCAGAAGCAATCAGTATGAAGAGGTGTGAGAGGCAAACCAACGCCATACCTGTACTGTACATTGTCTTGTAAATATTGTTTTGTGTTTGTCTTTGTAAATACGTAACCCCACCAATAAATGTATATTGCTGATTGAACTGCTTCTTTTGTCTGAGAATCTTTACAGGTGTTTATGTGAATACTCTTATAGTGATTGAAATATATTTACAGTACACATTCACTTAACATGGTTAACAAACTCCTACCTGAACGCATCTTCCTCTATTCAAAACGTTGTAAATATCATTACTCTATGTGTTCATAAGGCCGTATTTCACCTGTTAAATTTTTCCCATTCACTTTCTATATTTGTGTTTTTTTAGAAAGACTGTGCCCTAAATATAATAATAAAAAGACTAATGTAGCAGAGATCACAATGGCCCAACTTACTGGAATAAGACTGGATTAACCTCTTCATGACTGAGGCCTTCTTTTCATTTTTTGCACCCATGTTATATTCCACATTTTAGGCCTAAAAATAACTTAAAACCCCCAAACATTATATATTTTCTGAATGCCAAGACCCTATCTATAGAATAAAATGGTGGTAGTTGCAAATTTTTATGTTGCGCAATATCAGCGCAACTCCTTATTAAACCCCAACATTTAGTGAAAATTGTAATTAAATGCCCCAAAACACAACAAAATACCAATTTTTTTAATGAAATATAAAAGATGAGGTTACAACGAGTAAAACGATACCCAACATGCCCAGGTTACAAATTGCGTGCATCCGTGAAACGGCGAAAAACTGCAGTACCCGAAAAAGTCCATAGAAGACGCTTTAAAAGCCCCACAGGTCATGAATTTAGAGATACCCCAAAATACTGGCCCTAGAATTATTGTTCTCACTCCGGTGTGCGCGGCGATACCCAACATGTGTAGCACGTTCGTTGTTTTCATACGTAGGCGCATGCGACGCGTGTTTACGTTAATAGCTGGGCTGCAGAGCCCAGAACTGAAAGCCCAGGGACCGGAAGTGATGCAATCTGCATCGCTCCCGGTCCCATAGAACGGGGAGGGGATCGATGAACGGAAGTGGGGCGGCCCCTTCTACGAGACACAGAAGCGATCTGGCGACAGGTAAGTCGCCAGAATCGCTTCTGTTGTAAAGCCGACAGCCGGCTTTACAAGTTTAAACAGAGTCCCGGCAGCAAAAGCCCCCGGGACTCTGTTTAAACAGTCCTGATGCTGGCGATGTACACTGTACGTCGTCAGTCACGAAGGGGTTAACAAACTAGAACAATAAGTGACAGTTAGAGGTTCACATGTTATGTCATGGCCCTATAGCAAGTGGCAGCTTCATAAACATCTCTGCACTCCTTGATTCTTTACATGCACCAGTTTCGCAAGACAAGCACTTGACAGTAGGGGTACGTAGCAAACAGACTATAGTTTGACAGTCAGAGTCGTCATTTCCAGAACACATGCCTAAACATGCTCCTGTTTTACTATGATTAAAAAAAAAAAATTTCCATACATAGTACAAGAGAAATTCACAAACGTGGTTTGCTGCACTTAACATAAAGCTTGAACACACTTGGATGGGAGATTCATTTATTCTTTGCTCATTTATCATATCAGCCAAATGTAGCAAAGGTAGACAGAAAGACACAATGTGCACTTTGTTTTGCATTGGATCACAGACTCGAAATATAGGTGGACCAACTCGCAGCAAGCAAAGACGAATAATAATCAGATTTGTTTTTTTTCCAGTTTGTTAAAAAAATGTGTAAATAATTTACCCTCATCCAAAAGAACCATACTCCCATATGTCGAATGCCAGCCATGGACGTAAACACAAAATACATGATAATGACTGTGATCAACACATAGTCCAGTGGAAAAACCTGAAAAACAAAACAAAACAATGATGGCAAGCAAAAATCTTTCCAAATGGCACAGACAATTGAAAAAAACTTTTTCAGTACAGTAGGGGGTAGGACAGGACCATCTTCTATCCCCACAACTAAACACAAGGAGGCAGCCTGTATTATGTGTACTTATACAAGCTTTGGACTCCTAAGCAAAGATATTAGTATCCAAATTCAGCCATAAAAAAAACAATAGTTCAAGTTGTATTGTGAGGCTCCCAGGCCACCCACCTTCCTCCCAATTAATGATGGCAGGGTTACGATGCAGCAGTTTTAAGTACTAATCTTAGAAGAGTTTTTGCACTTGCAGCAAAAATACTCTGATGACATAGGGGCTGAAAAGAGGATGATGCAGGTGGCCCCTAAATCTCACAATTTGACAATGCTGGAAATGTTGATTTAAAAAAAAAAAAAAATTTGCATTGCTGATATTTTTGCTCATGAGTCACAATTTGCACCAGGAGTCAAGAGTGGGGGAGTATGTGAATATGTGTTTCTTTAAAAAATACACAGACACGGTCCATGACCATAAAAAAGAAAATCTATGCATATCACTTGACATTACTATAATATTTGCTCCACAAAGAATATTGCAATAGTGCAGGATTGTCGGAGCTGCAGCATTTTGTAATAATGGATGTAGTATGCATGAATATAATGGTACATTCTGAAACAAAGTACAGTAAAATTAATTTATTGTGATTCAAAACTTCCTGTCAAACTCACTACACATAGTCCTGCTTTTATCAGGTTCTCCTTTAAAGTAACACTAAACTCTGGAGGCAAATCTTAAAATTGCATTCAAATACCTTAACTATTAACAAAAATGTTTATCACTCAGCTGTACATCCTCAAATCATCTCTGAATTCATGCTGACACTGTCCTTCCTTCTGCAGGGTGGTTACTTTTGTTCCCCATGGTCCCTGTGTGTGTTGTAAGAAGACAACGATCCAAGCTACTTTACAACACACACAGGGACCATGGAGAACAAAAGTAGCCACCCCCCAGGAGGAAGATAAGCACCAATTCAGAGATGATTTTAAGATCTACAGCTGAGCGGTAAACAAGTAAGCTACATTTTTGTTAGTAGTTGAGGTATCTGAATGCATTTTTAAGATTTAAATCCTGAGTTTAGTTTAACATTAACAAGACTAACGTGTCAACAAAGGCATTTTAACAACACAACTTCTACTCACCCTTTGCAAAACTGGGAGAAGTAGATTCAATGGATTTGTTATGTTTGTACCAAAGATTATAAATCCTGACTTAATGCCGGCAGAGTGAAGAGCTTTATCCAGACTACCAAAAGAGGTTAGAAATGATTATTACATTACTATTCTTATATAACAAACCATAATATAAAGTAATATAAAGCTTCAGTAGGGATACCTTGGTGATACTCAAAGGTTACCGTTTTGAATCTATTCATATTGTATAGGCTGCCCAACATATGCCCACGTACATCAAAACTGATAATTAAAATCAATAAGCAGAAAACTGGATCATTTTATTCCTATGGTTTTAAACGTTAAATGGGTGAATGAGCCAGGCACATAATGTTGTTTTAGGTGTTTTTGCAACCTTTTACTCTTTCTTTTTGACAGAGTGATCAGACAGCCAGTGCCCATATTGATTGACTGAAGTCACTGTTGAGCTGACAAGCAAAAGTGAATGAAAAAAACTACTTTTGTTAAACAGAGTGATACAGACAAGGCACACACTGCTGGAATTTCATCAGTCAGCAGGACTTGCTGAAATCCAAGTAGTGTATGACAAGCTTAAGTAAGGCAACACTCATCAATTGGTTTGAGGCTGAACTCCAGGCACAAAACCATATATTTAAATATACTCGATTGCCACAAAAGCTATAAATTCACTTTGTGTACACCAAATACCTTTGCACATACACATATTGCCTTGTAAAAGTAGTGGTGACATCATCACTGTGCTGGACATAGCTTGAGTAGAGAGCGGAGCTGTGGATGGTACCCAAGTGCCCACAAACTACAAACTGCCAGCTGAAACTACAGGGGGGTGGATACAAGGTCAGTCATCCTACTAATTGAGAAAGTGCAACAGTGATTGGGCTGTACTACAAGAAGTTTTTGCACAAAGGCAAAGTGCTTGGCAAAGGACACCAAGATTCTAATAGGAATGCCTCTTAAATTTAGAAAATATGGTTCCGAGTTCAACCTCATATAATAACAAGTGTAAACTGTAAAGTTTACTAATATAGAAATTATTCTTATTGTACAGGATTTATATAGCGCCAACAGTTTGAGCAGCGTAGTGCTTTACAGTATAAGGAAGGCATTACAATACAATTCAAGACAAGGTGGTAAGGAGGGCCCTGGCCGTGAGGGCTTACAATCTAAAAGGGAGGGACAAGGGATACATAAAGGAGGTAGCTGTGTGGGGATGCATTGTTTGAAAAAGTGATGGTTGAGTCTTAAGGGATCGCCAAAAGGCAGTCAGAGTGGGAGATAGACGGACAGGTTGGGGTAAAGAGTTCCAGAGGATGGGAGAGACTATAGAGAAGTCATGGAGGCAACGGGGGGAGTTGACAAGGGATCTGGAAAGCAGGAGGTCTTTGGAAGAGAGAAGGGGAGGGTTAGTGTGATACTTTGAGACAAGTTTAGAGATATAGCCGGGGCAGAGTTGTGGATGGCTTTGTAAGTCATTGTTAATATTTTGAATTTTCACCTTTGGGTTACTGGAAGCCATTGGAGGGATTGGCAGAGGGGAGTTGCAGACACTGAGCGGTTGGTTAGGTGAATGAGTCTAGCAGCAGCATTCATGATACACTGAAGGGGGATAACCTGTGTAGTGGTAGGCCAATGAGGAGGGAGTTGCAATAGTCAAGACGAGAGATAACAAGGGAGTGGATGAGTAATTTTGCGGTTTCTTTGGTGAGGAAGGGGCGTATTTTGGAGATGTTACGAATGTGAAGGCGGCAAGATTTGTATAGTAATTGGATGTGGGGAAGAAAGGTGAGGTCTGAGTCAAGGATGACACCTAGCACCCTGGCATGAGGGCAGGGATGGATAGTTGTGTTGTCAATCTCAAAGGAAAAGTTGGGTGAAGGTGCACAGGCGGGAGGAAATATCATGAGCTTAGTTTTTGAAAGATTGAGTTTTAAGAAGTGTTGCGACATCCAGACTGATATGTCAGTCAGTAGATTAGCGACACGCAAGGTCACTGAGGGGTGAGTTGTGGAGAATATATTGAGATATATTTGAGTGTCATCAGCATAGAGATGGTATTGGAAGCCATAAAACAGCTAGAAGTGGTGTTAAAGCCATTTAACATAAGAGAAAAAAAGTTGTGACATAAAAAATAAATTACAGAGAAGTAAACATTAACTAATGGTTACAATAATTAAAGCTATTTGCCTTTGAATTAACTGGGGCATATTACTGATATAGAGTATTAAAAGTAACTTATACGAAGGTTTTTAATTTTCTAACACGGCTTGGTTGCTAAGGGTTGAAACTTTTTCTTCTTCTTTTGCTTCCCTAAAAGCCTTTTTGATTGAGCTTTGATAAATTTCTACTATTATATACCCACGTCTAATGAAGCAGAAAGTTCTGAGCCGGTTGCTGTGTATATAAACGGTTGATTTTTAAAATTTTCAAATGGATTAGCAACTTTTTGATAGCTGCAGGATATGTTCAGGTAAAAATGCATAATCATGGCACATTAACTCTGGATGATATTTCCTGCCTGCCAAATGAGACTATAAAGAGCATTTCCACATACAATTTATGCTCATTATGATGGATAGGCCATGCTAACCCTTTCAGTCCCAAAGGTGCAGAAAATGCCGAAAATCCTGTCAAGTGTAGATGCTAGTAACAGACTGATTCTCTTCAGTGGATATTTGGTGATAAAAAAAATTGAGTAGAAAGTTCAAGCTTCCAAAATCATTACCCTGTACATATTTAAAATTTAAAAAGCTTGAAATTAAACTAACATGTACAATGTATTCTTGTCCTACGTGGTACACTATATTGTGTTTGAGACCAATACTGCATTCACCATTTTATTGCACATTTAAAAAAAAATAATAATACACAGGTTAGTGGGAATACATAGCCAAGGCCATAAACAAATACGGAAACAATGACAGCCCTTTTCAACATATGAAAACAAGCTAAAAGGTTAACTTAGCATTTCTGCTGCTTCTTTCTTCATTATGCAATAACAAAAATTACATTGAATGACACATTCACTTCCCTTAAAAATAAATATATTATTACAAAACTTGGATATAAATAAATAATTTAAAAAAACTTGGATTTTAATTACATTTACTTCCTGATCTTGTTAGGCACTAATGACATAGCCCCATCCTCACAACTGCCCACTGCAAAGGCTATGTCACCAGTGCCTTCCAGGGAGATGCCGTGCATAGACACGGGAGATGCCGTGTTGTTGTTCACACATTTCCATGCTTTCAGCAACCTGTGTGTCAAGTAGCATAATGCCGATTAGTTTGTCATAGCCACGGCAATGTATAAACAACAAACAGTGTAAGATCTCATAAAGTGTGTTTACAAGGCAAAGATAAGAATATTTGTTTAATTTACTCAGGTTTATTCAAGGGTAATTCCACTTTCCTAGGTGAATTTGGGAAATTAGAATTACCCCCTTCTACCCCCGATACTGCTCACTTGACAACTATGACCAATGAAAAGGGCTTCTGACCGGGCTGATCAACGAGAAGCACTTTTTGACCAATGAGTGCTCACCATTTGCAAGTGAAATTCAAAATTCAGATTTCAGGGCTGCGTTATACGGCAGTAAGGGCTACAGTGAGTGCACAGGCAGAGGGGAAGGAGCATTTGCCGAAAGGCAAGTATAGTTAACTGCACATAAGGACATAACAGAAAGGTATAGCGCAAACAGCTCAGTACACAGGTAATACCAAAAGGTTCAAGGGTTTTTCCAATGTACAGAAGTTGAAGGTCAAGACTTTTTGCTACGTACAGTACATAAGTATTGTATTCCACTTGTCAGGAAACCCTATCTGCACGTAAAGTCAACCTACAGACAATTTTTGTTTGTTTTCAGATGGAATGGTAAGGAATTCAGTTAAGTTGCTACTGCTGTTTCTCTGTTGTGGAGATTGTCACTCACTTGACCAAACTGGAAAAGATGGCAAATGGCTGACACTTCTTACATGGGGCAGGTAATAAAGGAAAATCTCTTGGGGAGCAGGTGAATGTTTTAGTATAACTGAAAAGACTGATTTTAAAAAGCTCTGGCCTTACTGAGATTTCCCCCTCCTTCCTGCCCCCAGGTGGCAGGAGAAGTAAGCTGAAATTTCTTGAATGAGGACATAAAAACCATCATAAAATAAAAGTACCAGAAGTGGAACAGCTGCACACTTTCTGCAAGATGTGTGTTGGGAGAGGGGAATAACATGAGTGATATTTCCCTTTTACTAAATGGGATGACTAAATATACTCACTTAGAAAGGAAAAGTGAAATTATCATCAGAAGGGCCACAAGGATAAAGAATATACCCCACATAATCTGAAACAAGAAAAACGACTTAAGTAGTTACATAATTTACAACCATTTATATTACAATAACATTTTTAAAGTGACACTAAACTCAGGAGTTAAAGGAGAACTATGAGGTGAGTGAAACCCACTCATCCTCATAGTTAGAGCCGACGTGTGACAATGAAACTGTCATGTCGGCTCAATAGATCAGGAAGTGAGTGAACACATACCGTCGCTCGCTCACTTCTCGAACATGTCCCTGCAGAGAGCAAAACCATGGGGAACAAAAGTAGCCACCCTCCAGAAGCAAGGACAGTGCCGGCATGACTTAAAAGATGATTTGAGGATTTATAGCCCAGTGATGCACAGATAAACTACATTTCTGTTAATAATTATGGTACTTGAATGCATTTTTAAGTTTTAACTCCTGAGTTTAGTTTCACTTTAAACTACGTTTAGTTTCACTTTAAACTACATTTTGTTAATTCTATACCAGTAAGCAAGAAGTTGGACATTGTGCCAACAGTGCAGGCATCAACTGGGTAACTATTTTGTTGAATTGTCATGTGGTATACAATGTAAAATAAGCTGCAAATCGTGAATTTTACCTGAGTTTACACACATAAAATGCAATTTAGCACCAAGTAAGTTACTTAAAGTGGTACTAAGCTCAGATGTTAAGCCTTAAAAATGCATTCAAGTATCTTAACTATCAACAAACATGTAGCTTATTTTAGTATCACTTGGCTGTATCCCAAATCATCTCTGAATTAATGCGGACACCTCATGGCGAGTGACTACTTTTGTTCCCCATGGGCCCCGTGCATGGATCCTACATTTCTTCAGTTTTTGGGGAAAATAGTGCGTTATCTTGAATTGCTTTTTCATTTGGATAAAACAAAGTTTTTCCGGTTAGCCTCTTGGTTCTTTTATAATTAAGATTTTTTGCTTGCCTGTTTTTTTAAAATAATGGTTGTTAAACTATAACCGGTGAGTGACAACAGGGTGAAAAATGCCAGGTTCAATTTATAACAACAAATATATTTTCTCTCTAGCTATCTTAACTTGAGGATACAAAAAAAAAAAAAGTATACTGGAGGACTTCTGTTGTACTAAGGTAACACACTGGTTGACACGGTGAACTCTACCAGAGGGTAGGAAAATCCTACGTAGGATGGTAATTTAAAACTTTAAGACTAAACTCTAGGCACAAAAACTTTCATCCAAATATATTCCTCAATAGCCACGGAAATTATCTTTTATCTTTCTCTTGGCAATGCCCCATAGAATCTCTATGGGGATCAGGTCAGGCGAGTTTGCTGGCCAATCAAGCACAGTAATCCCACGGTCATTGAACCAGGTTTTGGTGCTTTTGGCAGTGTGGGCAGGTGCCAAGTCCTGCTGGAAAATTAAGTCAGAATCCCCATAGAGCTCGCCTGCGGGAGGAAGCATGAAGTGCTCCAAAATCTCCTGGTAGACGGCTGCATTGACCCTGGACTTAATGAAGCACAGTGGACCAACACCAGCAGATGACATGGCTCCCCAAATCAACACAGACTGTGGAAACTTCACACTGGACTTCAAGCATCTTGCAGTGTGTGCCTCTCCATTCTTCCTCCATACTCTGGGTCCTTGGTTTCCAAATGAGATGCAAAATTTGCTCTCATCAGAAAAGAGGACTTTGGACCACTGAACAACAGACCAGGTCTGTTTTTCTTTAGCCCAGGTAAGACGCTTCTGGCGTTGTTTGTTGTTCAGGAGTGGCTTGACAAGAGGAATACATGTGTGTGGTGGCTCTTAATGCACTGACTCCAGCCCCAGTCCACTCCTTGTGAAAGTCCCCAACACTTTTGAATGGCCTTTTCCTGACAATCCTCTCCAGGCTGCGGTCATCCCTGCTGCTTGTGCACCTTTTTCTTCCACACTTTTCCCTTCCACATAACTTTCTATTAATGTGCTTTGATACAGCACTTTGGGAACATCCAACTTCTTTTGCAATTACCTTTTGAGGCTTTCCCTCCTTATGGAGGGTGTCAATGATGGTTTTCTGCACAACTGTCAGGTCAGCAGTCTTTCCCATGATTGTGATTCCTACTGAACCAGACTGAGAGACCATTTAAAGGCTCAGGAACCCTTTGCAGGTGTTATGGCTTAATTAGCTGATTAGAGTGGGACACTTTGAGCCTAGAATATTGCACCTTTTCACAATATTCTAATTTTCTGAGATTGTGGATTTGGGGTTTTCATGAGCTGTAAGCCATAATCATCACAATTATGACAAATCACGGCTTGAACTATCTTGCTTTGCATGTAATGAGTCTATCTCATATATTAGTTTCACCTTTTAAGTTGCATTAGTGAAATAAATTAACTTTTGCACGATATTCTAACTATTCTAACTAGACCATTTGGTCATTGTTAGCATCAAATTGAATTGAAGTAACATTTTTATCTGTAGTAGAAAATTAGCGGATTTCAGTTTCTAGTTGATGATTTAGTTGTGATATACACATAACTTGGTGGAAGTTTGTCTTTACCCGAAATAGATTCTTGGCTGATAGCCAGTCCTGTGCATGGTATTATTAGTTAGTTCATGCACAGTGGAAAATTGAGTTTTGGAACATCTGTTTGGCTGAGAGAAATCACGTGTTAAATCTGCACATTATTTTGTGACATTCTGCTGAGCTATTGAGAAGCCATTATTGCATTCCAGGAGTTACTTAGTTTTGTCTCATTAATATTTGAAATAATATCCTGCGGTTTTATTATTTGTTGATCAATATTATTGAAATTTTGATCCATGTTCTTTGTCAACGATTATATTTTGATTAATATTTTGCACTGATTTTTAGTTAATAAATATATATATATATTTGAATCTCCTTAATTACAGAACCTTGCTTGTTTTCATCAATAGAAAACTGTTTATTTTATCAGAGTGAACATTCTGACAGCCTCGGACACTACAGGTCAGGTCAGGTAGACTTCACCCGCAGGATACCTGTAAAATACTGCATTTTTCTTATTAACGGGTGGCTCTTCACCCCCCGCTCTGTATCTTATGATGATATTGTTTTATCACTCTTTCCATGCTTGTTGTTCAATGACTGCACTTTGTGTGATTTTCTTGGTTTATTGTGCTTTCAATATACTTAAATAAAAGTAATTTGAATAATATTATCCATTTATTCATATGCATGCTATGTTTAGAGACATATTTTTAACTGCCTGGATGCTACTTATTATGCTGTATAGTTGTCTGTAGGGTGGGGAAATGTTACAGTACAATTGAAAGGTAAACACTTATACTATGCATCTTCATTTACCAACTTCTAACAATAATTCTAAACAGTAAAACAAAATATGGAAAGGTTTTTATTTTCTAAATATTGTTTATACTGTTCATTTGAAGGCCTAAAACCAAATTGATAGAATAAGGTATTTTACCCTACCTTAAATGGTCGCATGGCAATACAACATTTTGTCCAGCAACTCTTTTCATGAAACTCCAAATGTCTCTCTCTCCTTTTTAGTGTTTTGGCTTTTTCTTCAAGTTTGTACAAACTCTGCCTATCCTTGCTCGATAATGGTCTGCCATCCTTGCACTGGATTAAAGAACAAAGAAATATGATAATTCAAAACCAACAGAACGGATCATCTCAAGTACTACAGTTTTCAATAGCAATCCAAGCATGGATATCTATCTTGTATGCTTCAAAGACAAAAGCCTAGACCCCGGCAATACCCAAGCAAGCAGTAGCTGTATATTAACCTCCTGGTCTGATGAACCCCGTACATGACAATGGCAGCTGGAGCCCCCCATGTCTCCCCACACCAAATCCAACAAGCAAAACAAATGGCAAGCACACTCACCAATTCATAACCAGCTTTAAAGCAAGGTGCACGTGGAAGGGCTTTAAAGAGTACAACAGCAAACAATTCCCAGCACACTCACCAGCCAACCTGCAAAAAAAAAACATTCTGCAGAAGACGTGAAACTCTGTTTTTAACCTTAGTAGTTAGACAGTGTTTTTTTGCAAGCTGGCTGGTGAGTGTGCTAGGAATGTTTTGCTGTTGTAACGTTTAAAGCCCTTCCATGTGCACCTTGCTTTAAAGCTGGTTATGAATTGATGAATGTGTTTGCCATTCGTTTTGCTTGTTGGATTTGGTGTGGGGACACATGGGGGGAGGGAGCTTCTGCTACCATTGTCATGTGCGGGGTTCCTTGTGCGTCTTTAAGGGGGTTGGGCTGCCTCCTGGCAAACGTGCACCCAATTCATCCTTTACTATATGTGCTACAAAATGGGGGCTCTCACAGATTATAGTTAAAACCACACTACACAGAGGGGCCTTGACGAGGCAGTGTGGTTTCCACATATTTTGCAGAAGATGTGCAACTAAGGAATCTGTTTTTAACCTTAGTAGTTAAGTGTTTTTGTGCAGGCTGGCTGGTGAGTATGCTGGGATTTTTTTGCTGTTGTACTTTAACCCTTTCACCGTCAAGCCCCCCGACACACTTTTGACCTCAGCTGGCCAACCATTTTTGCGATTTTTCCCATTGTGTTGATTTTCTACTGCTGCATTGCTAGCGTTTGTAAAAGATCCCCATATATTTTCTGAAGGCACAGGCCTGCTAGAATAAAAAGACGGCGCTACTCATTTTGTAGGTACAATTGCAATAATTGCGCAAATGTTTATCAAATCCATATTAAACCGATAAAAATACACAATTAAATTGATAAAAGCACATTCAAATCAGTATCAGTGCACAAAAAAAAAATACTTTTCCATCTAACTCTAAAGGATAAAACTGTATTGAGTTAATACATATTATTTGTAAATGTTAAATTACACCTTTTTGCGAAACGGTACAAAATTAAAAAACGCAAAACTGTAAATAAGAAAACTTGTGTTAAAAATCCTTTGTGCGCTGTGTTGGTGTGTGCTGTGATAAAATGATGCAGACATACAATTAATCACAACACAGTGTATCACAACGCACGGCAATGCATCACAATGCTTTGCCATGTGCTGCCACACAGTTAAAGTATTATTTTAAAAATACAAAAAACAAGCACTGTGATGCGTTCTAACAACTCACCACAGCGCATGTGCATAGTGTACACCACAATATGGTGCACATGTACTTTGTGTGGGGGAGGAGGGGGCCTGTGTTTGGTTATTATTATTATTTTGCGTTTTTACTGTTGGGGGTGGGGGGATTTGGGGAAATATCAAGGGTGTAAATAGACACTCAATTTCTTTTTCTGTAACTTAAGCAATGAATGATTGGAAAGCACTCATAGGCTTCCCATTAATTCACAAACTGGTTGATACTATATATTTACCATCACCAGTTATGAATGGGTAGAAGCCTCTGTACTGAGTGCGTCTACCCATTCAGAAAGTGATGCAAAGCACTTCCTGTTCATTCATAACTAGGGACACATGGAAACCGATCAACCTTTCTGATGAGGCGAGATGCCAAGAGATCCTCGTCCTTAGTCCCCCAATGGAGGCAATCCTGATAAAACACCTCTGGGAGTTACAACCACTCCCACGTATCCACCGACTGGAAGTAATCTGCCTGCCAATTGTCCGACTGGAATGTACACTGCTCCGAGAGCAATTTCTTTGAGGCCTGATTAGCCAACCAACACTTGAACCAGAGAAGACTGAAGCATAACAGCCGAGACCGACAATTTTGATACCAAAGGACAGGCATCCAGCGCCGTGTTGCAGACATATCTCAGACCTTGCACCAGTTGTTCCACCAATTCAGCACAGGTGGGAGAAACCTGCTCACACAAAGAGGGGGGATTGGAAAGCCTATGACCTCTGAGTTATGTACCCAGCAAAGCTATAGGCATCAGGGCATAGAGAATCCCAAGTCCTGCACTATGTCTGCATAACAGTTGGGAGGCCACAAGACACATAGGGGCCTATTTATAAACCTTTTCACACAAGATTGGCACAACTTTCACCTAGGATCCCCACACTTTTCCAATTAACTTTCAATAGTTCTTTATTGAAGTCAAGTGAAGCATACATAACAAAATGCATATAACATAACCAACTTAACATCCAGGATACAGTATGCTTTGCAATATAATTTCCATTCATAGGGAGGTTAGGAGGAAGGGAAGAAGACAAAAACAAGTGGAAAGAGAGGAGGGGAGGAAGGAGGGAAGACAAGGTATGGACCAGTTATGCGTCAGGCAATATTTGAGATCAAACAATGCAGTATGGATGTACAATCCATTTTCTCCAAGCTGAAAGGAATATAGGATATGAGTTATTTTTCATGGCAAACATCTTTTCATAAGAATATTGGGTGTTAATTAATGAAATCAGGTCAATGATGTTAGGAAGAGTTGTTTGTAACCATCTACGGGTAATCAACAATTTAGCTGCATAGAGAATATGCACAACAATAGTGCGAGTTGCCGGTGGGAAAATATAAATATTAATATGCAGTAGGGCGAGTTCTGGGGATGGAGAGAGAGGTGAGGGGGAAAAATGGGAGATAATACGGAAGACTCCATTCCAGAATACACAGAGGGACCTGCAGTGCCAAAAGATGTGAGAAATTGAACCAATGCAGCCGCACAGTCTCCAGCAAAGTGGTGAATTTGAGGCAGAGAATTTGGATAATTTGTAAGGGGTATGATACCACCTATGGATAAATTTTTGGAAAAGTTCCAATCCTTTGATAGGGGTGGGGGTATTGAACGCGAAGTCAGGAGATGTGACACCTGTAGATATCGGTATGTTTCACGTTTGGGGAGGTTATATTGCTCGCACAGGGTAGGCATAGATTTAAGCGTTTTCTGAATATAAAGGTCTTGTATGAAATAAATCCCGGAGTTTCTCCAGTGTCTCAGATTCAGGTGGGGGATGCAGCGTTCTAAAAAGTCTAGTGGAGTGAGAAATGTGTGGACGGATTTGGTACATGGGAAGGAGGTAGGTAAGGTTTTCCACATCGTGAGTGTGGATTGTATAGTCGGAAAGGGCGAGGAAAGAGGGATTGGAGTCACGTTAAGCGACAGTAAGAGATTCACAGCAGAGGTACAAGACAGTAGGGAAAGTTCCATTTGAGCCCACAGTTTGTCTTGTGTATTTTGGCACCAGTGTTGAACTTGAGCTAGGATTGTAGCTGCGTGGTACTTAGCGAGGTTAGGAAGGGCGAGCCCTCCCATGGATTTATGTTTATAGAGGATTTGTGCAGAACATCTAGGTTTCTTATTATGCCATACGAAACGGAGGATTAGTTTTTGCATGTGGGTAAAAAAAGAGGTGGGGGGAATTATGGGAAGAGTTCGAAAGATATAGAGTATTTTGGGAAGGATTAACATTTTAAATGCTGCTACTGTACCGCATACTGTAAGGTAAAATTTGGAGAGGGAGGCCAGGTCTTTAGGTATGGTTTGGAGAAGCGGTTTGTAGTTGTAGTCATATAGTTTCATTGATGAGGCTGGTAGTTGAATGCCAAGATAAGTGATGGATGAATTCGCCCAAGCATAGGGGTAAGCTGCTTGTAAAGTTAGTTGTAGAGAGGGGGAAATATTGAGACCTAGGAGGTGAGATTTTGTGTTGTTGACCTTGTAATATGAGACTTCGCTAAATCGGTCTAGAAGGTGTCTTACAGCGGGAAGGGATGTTAGTGGGCGAGAGAATATAAGGACTACATCATCCGCAAATAGACCTATTTTATTGGTTGTGGGGCCTACCTCAATGCCATGAATGTCGAACGCCTTTTCGGCATTGAAGGAGAGAAAGAGGGAGGGGTTCTTATTGAGTTCCATGTGTCTTAATATATTTAATAGGGGTCTAGTGCCGTCCGGGGCCTGACGTCCATGCACAAAGCCTACTTGGTCGGGGTTTATCAGTAGAGGGAGGATATGTAGAAGTCTTCGACAGTATCTTCGCATAAATTTTGACATCAGTGTTCAGTAATGAAATTGGTCTGTGATTACAAGGGGGAGGAGTGATCTTTGTCGGGTTTAGGGATGGTCACTATAATACCTTGAAGCATTTCTTTCGGGAAAGTACCCAAAGACATAGTCCGATTGTAAATCTCACAGAGGTGTGGAGCAAGGATATGTTTAGAGTTTTTATAGTATTCATTAGGGTAACCATCAGGTCCAGGAGATTTATTGAAGGGTAGAGAATCAATGGCTAGAATAATTTCATGAGTGGTAATGGGAGCGGATAGATCGGACACTTGCTCCTTCGCAAGATTGGGAAGATGGACAGAGCTAAGGAAAGTGTTAATTTGAGTGGTAGTGGGTTGGTGAGTAGTGGGGTCATCTCGGAAGTTATACAGTGAGTGGTAGTATTGTTTAAAGATGTCAGTCATCTGTTGAGGGTGGGTGGTTTTGGTCCCTGTGACCGGATCAGTGAGGTGAGAGAGCCTGGAATGATGTGATTGGGCTTTGAGCCTCTTAGCTAGAAAAGAACCTGCTTTATTCTCAAGGGCATAGGAGTCAGCTTTAATGCGTTTTAAGGAGTACTCATATTTATGGAGGAGGAGTAGTCTTTGTTTCTGTCTTAAATCCAGTAGTGTAGTGGATAGGCTAAGAGAAGGAGATTGTTTATTAAGCTAATCTAAACTAGTAATTGAAAGCAGTAGTTGTGCGATTTGGGAAGAGTGTTTTTTTAAAAAAATGGGAACTTGGTTTGATCATAACCCTCTAATATACGCTTTATGTGCATTCCATAGTGTGTACTGGTCAGTGTCGGGAAGATCATTAAGAGCGAAATAATCTTTTTGTGCATCTAAAATCTGTTGGGAGATTTCCGGATGAGATAGGAGGAAGGTATTTAGTCTCCAAACAAAAGTAGAGCTGGGTTGGCGATGGTCCTCGACACTGAGCGTTATCAGAGCATGATCAGACCAAGAGATAGTTTCAATAGTGGAGGAGATCAATGATTGAAGCGAAGTGGTATCTGTTAAAAACATATCTATCCTTGAATAGGAGTGATGAGCATGGGAGAAAAAGGTGTAGTCCCTTTCGCTACCATGTTGACATCTCCATATGTCGAGCAGGCCATGGCGGTGGAAAAGCTTACCTAGGGAGCAATGAGAGCGGCTATTCACTGCGGTCGAGTCCAGGTGAGGATCAGTGATAGCATTGAAGTCCCCTCCAATAAGTAAAATACTTTGACGCTGTTTGTCAAGAATACAGAAGAACTTACGCACAAATTTGGCCTGTCCCACATTTGGAGAATATAGATTAGCAATAGTACAAAGCACGTTATTTATGGTACATACGAGAATGATGTATCTACCCATTGGGTCTGAGACGCAGTTATATAATTGGAAGGATACAGAAGAGTTGATTGCAATAAGGACTCCTGCTTTCTTCTTTTCTGAGGAAGATAAGAAAACATGTGGAAAGTCTCTAAAGTGAAGCTGAGGTGTTTTGGCCGTAGAAAAATGGGTTTCCTGGACCAGTAGAATATCAGTCTGGAGCGATTTTGCCTCTCGGAGGAGGTTGGAGCGTTTGTATGGACTGTTCAGTCCTTTAGCATTGATGGAAGTTATTCGAAAAGGCATGGTTCAGAAGTAGACGATGAGGGTATGCAGGAAGTCGAGTGCATAGGTGCGGTATTGATGAAATCCAGAGCAGGAGAGTGTGGAAGGTAGTTCATCTCAGATGTGGTGGAAGCAGCAGGCAGCTTGGTTGAGTATGTAGAGGAAGCGTAGATAGAGGGCATAACTGATGATGATAACAGTACAAAAATCATGAAGAAGTGGACAAGGGAAACAACATCAGGGAGAAGAGAACAAATATAAAAAATGTCCGCAAAAAAGGCGGAAAACATGGTCAGCAATGATTGCTGATGATGTGGGGGAGAAAAAAA